>NC_133331.1:86529672-86830341 GCF_042186555.1 Aquarana catesbeiana
CCCTTTATTTTGTTTAAGTACATATTTATACTAAGTACCGCAAAAGTCCCCCTTTTTTTCCCTGTCGGGGGGTGGAGACATTGGCTGACAGGAGCAGCTAACTGCGGCTGTCCCCCCGTCCTCTTTTTTGAACTTGATATTTGGGATGATGGTACCTTTACCCTTTTAAATAATTTCTCTAACCTAGGCGGTTTCCTTCACATTATTTCAGAAAGGGCAATCCACTTTGCCCTACAAGTGCACTTTCAAGTGCACTTGCATTGCACTTGTAGTGCAAAGTGGTATGGCTTTTTTGAAATAAGCCACAGTGTGTCAACATGTGCTAGCTCCCATCATGGGGGATCAATGGACGTGTTTTGTTTCGGGGGTGCAACCCCTTCCTCTCACCTAATTTAGTTGCGAGGAAGGGGTTGCACCCACAAATGCATACATTGATATCCCATGATGGCAGATAGCACATGTTGACACACTGTGTGCATCTTCAAAATTTGTAATTACTTTAAAACTTTTAAAAAAAGAAAAACAATAACGACAACATTTACAATTTTTGGTGGTTTTAGATTTTGGCTAAAACATCAATGATGTTGGTCAGTCTTTTTTTGAACATCAGTGATATTTTGCTTGACCTTCTTTAAATCCTGATTGCACACCATTATCTCACTGATGAGTACTTGTGTACTTGCACTGTTGAAGTGAGTTTTTTCTTCCACAACATCCACATCACCTAAAAATAAAAAATCACAGCATGTATTATAAATATGCAGGCATACATCTATTACCTGAAGCTGTGGTCTCAGACACTGACCTGTTGTGGTCACCATTTAGACCACTTCCTGAACCTCTGCATCCACATCATCAGGTTGTGTGCTGAGTTCCCCTTCTTCGGGAGGTGTGGGGTTCCTGGTGTCCTCAGATGTCCCGATTCTTTTCTCCCCTATGTGAATACAAAAAAGGTATACTTAGCAGACAGATATTTGAGGCGAGAAATAGTAATATGAAACATTGCTTGGAAGTGTCGTCAAATTGTCTGTTTTGGCAGAGTTCCCAGCTGAAGACATGATTTTTTCCCATTCAAAAGCTGGAATACTTACCTGTTTTGTTAAAGTTTCACACATGGAGAGACCCCTAGTATCCACTGGAGCACCTGCGTGGGACACCATAAAAAGGTTGTTCTGGTGTCTCACACTAATGCTCCTGCGTCCAGATGTGTAAACAGCTGCTGCGTGTCCTCTCCTTACATTGAATCAAGTTTGCATTTCATTATAGTTACAAACACATCTAGACAACAATGTAATAAACTTCTTTTAATACAAATAGGTATGAACAAATGTACTTAACCTGCATCTGCCAAAAATGTTGTATTAGTGGTCGAACGAACGATGTTTAATACAAATGATTATTGTTCCCAAGAACCTCAAACTTGGCATTTTAAACTGTATAACAGTAAAGAAAAGCACATGTACCAGCACGAAAGTGATAATAATAATAGGAACACAGGACAGATACTTGTCCTGTGTATATTTGAGGCCTTTTATCTCCTCTTGGATCTAGAACTGTCCTGCTCCAGTCTTTCCTCGTCGTTGCTGCTCTCTGCACGCACCTGCTGTATCTCTGTCATGTGCTCTATCACTGCCCCGAAAGAGAAGTGGCGGGGAATACACTAGAAAGGACAGGGGCGGAGTTTACAGCATGTGCAGTGTATATTAAGCATAACACGCGGGCATCGTATGTACAATCTGTGAGTGGAGGACAGAGGATCGTAAGCGCAGAACGTGCAAATTAAGGTACAATTTTAACCTGGGGCATAAGTGGTTAGTGGCCTATACTGCTTAGAGATTGAGGCCTATATTGGGACAAGATTAGGAGAGTTTAGCCTGATATTAGGGTTTGTCTTGTGTTGTGTCTTGCAGCTAAAATGGTGGATAAATTCACTAACCCTGTCTTCCTGCCCAAATTCCTCAATATGTACAGGGAGCTGCCATGTCTCTGGCAAGTGACATGCAAAAAATACTCCAACAAGCAAAAGAGGAAGGCAGCGCTGGATAAACTGTTGAAATTGGTGAAGCCGGTGTATCCCACGGCAGACATCAACTATCTGAAGGCCAAAATTGGTAGCCTGAGGAGCACATATAATAGGGAGCGCAAAAAGGTCCAGGATTCCATGAGATCAGGAGCAGCAGCAGATGACGTATATGTCCCCAGGCTGTGGTACTACGACAGACTGCGTTTTTTGTCAGACCAGAGTGAACCCAGGCCATCACTATCTACACTTCCTTCCACACTTCCTTCCACATCAGCTGAGGCTCCTAAAGTCCAACCTGGGCCTTCCACTTAGGAAGATGTAGAGGAGCCCAGCTTGAGCCAGGTATAGCATTGTTGAACATATGTCTTGTCAAAAATTGAATGATGTTAAGTAGATGCTATTATTGATCACTAATTTCTAATTTAACAAAGTGGTTTACATATCAATAGACAGTAGTAGCCAAAAATGATTGGGACAAGAATGAAAAATGCTGGGGTTAGAAGGATAGTCTTTTCAATTTGTTAACATTCAATTTGCAACAGTCATGAGCTCAAAATTGTGTGTGATTTATGAACAAAAATCTAAAACTATGTACCATTTTCATACACAGGAAAGTCTCAGCCAGGAGGTGGCCATGGCAAGCAGCCTGACGGAATCCCAGGTTCCTCCTCTCCGCCCTCCCAAAAGGACCAGGAAGGCGAGGAACCTGGAGGAGTCATTGACTGCTTTAATTCGCTAGGCTACTGCGGTACTTACAATGACCCCTGGTGTCCACGAGTCATTTGGATGTCTGACAGCAAGTAAACTCAAACACATAGGGGAGGGCCAATGCCTGATCTGTGAGGAAATCATTCTTCAGGCCCTAAACAAGGGGATGAGGGGCCAACTTATAAATCAAAGCCACCTGTGTGAGTTGGACCATACTCCATCACCTCCAGCAACACCACCAACACCACAGCCACCCAACCCACCAGAGCAGCATGGAAGGAAGAGTGGAAGGAAGTGTTGAGAGTGATGGCCTGGGTTTGGTGTGGTCTGGCAAAAGACACAGGCTGTTGGAAGACCACAGCCTCGGGACATATATGTCATCTGCTGCTGCTCCTGATCTCTTGGAGTCCTGGACCATATTGTGCTCCCTATTAAATGGACTCCTCAGGTTATCAATTTTGACAGTCAAATAATTGATGTCTGCCCTGGGGTACAAAGGCTTCACCAATTCCAACTGTTTCTCCAGCATTGGCTTCCTCTTTATTTTGTTATGACCCCTATTAAATTCCTAAGTTTTGACAAATACTTGGCTATGTGTTTTACTTCAAAAAGGACAATTTGTTTGTAAGTAGGCAGGTACATTTCAAAAATACAATGTCAAATTAACAAGGGACACCAACATAGTTGTATCTCTTTGAGGTTAAAAAATACAAGATAATAATGGTGTTGTGGTAATTTGACACACAAAACGACAAAAAATATTCTGGCGATCACTAGGAAAAAAAATATTCTGGCAATCACAAGAAAAATATATATAAAAAAAAAAAATTCTCGAGATCACGAGAAAAAACAAACAAAGAAACATATGGAGATCACTAGAAAAAGAAAAAAAACAAAAAACAAAGATTATTCAGGAGATCACGAGAAATAATAAAAAATCAGTTTGTCAGAACTCTGTGAATATCATCAGCAAAACAACTTGATTATTATAGCATTATAAAGAAGAAGAGAATGCGCTGCATTGAGAGATTTCAAAATTTGCTGCGTGATGAATGTGCTACCTCCATTACTAAAGCTAGTTTTACAAGACCGAGCGCTTCCGGCTCGTACTTGATTCTGAGCATGCGTGAACTTTTGTACGCGGACTTGTGTCCACACGACCCGGCATTAGACTGTACTACAACTAGCAATAATACACACAGAAGTTGTCTACAGAGAAAAAAAAATCAGCTGCCCTAATCACTCAGCTCAGTGGCATACTAAGCCCCTGGTGTGACTTCCAAATGTGGAAGGTACAGTGCACTAAGAACCTGATGAGTCATTCATTTTTGCAGCATACAACAAAGTCAACTGTACTAATTCTGTGGGTTGCTTATCACAGGCCATTGAACTAAGCATCCTGCAGTGCAATATTGCTGTAGGCCACGAGACCCTGCTGAGGACTGGACTGGAACAAAGTTGATACAACTATTTCTGTAACTTATCCTCTGTAAAAAAAGTCAAAGAAAAATGTTTCTTTTCATTATTTTCAAATTGTGTGTTATTACTTACTAATACCCTAGAGAGGCTTTACTTGAACTTTGTGGGATTTTTCTATTATCATTATATTTGGCGATAAGCCCAGTAATTGTAATCCCACCACTGCGATATTGTCATAGTCCCTAGGTAGGTTTTGACCTAATCTGTTGACATGTATTCTTTATATGGTAGAAACTACCTCTTGTAAACTCATATCTAGCCAGCAACTATTATGCCGCATACATATGATCGGACATTCCGACAACAAATGTTCGATAGGAGCTTGTTGTCGGAACTTCCAACCGTGTGTAGGCTCCATCGAAATTTCCGACAACAAAAATTTGAGAGCTAGTTCTCAAATTTTCAGACAACAAAATCCATTTTCGTAAATTCCGAGCATGTGTAGACAATTCCAACGCACAAAATTCCATGCATGCTCTAAATAAAGTATGAGACGGAAGCGCTCAGTCAGGTAAAACTAGCGTTAGTAATGAAGATAGCACATTCATCACACTGCAAATTTTTTAATCTTTTAATGCAGCACATTCTCTTTTTCTTTATATTGCTAGAATAATGAAGTTGTTTTTCTGCTGATATTCACACAGAGTTCTTTATTATTTCTCGTGATCTCCTGAATAATATTTGTTATTTTTTTCGTTAGATCTCCATAATAATGTTTAGAAATTATTTTTATAGTGATCTTTTTTTATTTTTTTATTTTTTTTTTTTATGAAGATCTCCATTTTATTTTCCTGACGCATCATGGCAGCACACACAATGGGTTGTGACTCCGCCTCCACAACCTGATAGGACTGGTTAGCTATAAGTTTTGAAGAGGAGCCCACCGCTGCATTCTCCTTTTTTTCCTCACCTAGATGGTTGGACCAGTAAAAGCTGAAAACCCCCTTACCGCTTCGCCCCAGCTAGGTTCAAGCCTCTCCTAGTTGGAAGCCCTGGCTGTACAGTCTCTAAAAGAGCTTTATGCAAGGGAACCTCACTCTGGTGGTCTCAGGGGTTAAAAAAAAACATAAACAATCCACCTTTGCCTTACAAACCTTAAAGAGGTTTTTTGGTGTCATCTGCAGCGGCCTCCAGGTACTGTCTTTCCTTTTTTTTTTTTCTCTCTCTCTTCCCTCTCCTGACATGCTGTATTCCCTTATACACATCTGTGTAATTATGGCTCCAGGCGTGCTGGGCGCTGTAGTCCCACAGCGTCTTCTTACTGTGCATAGCGCCGGCTCCAGGGCACACAGGATCTGACATAGGCGGCGTTAGGGCATGCCAGATTCCAAGATGGCGCCGGATGCCGCAAATGGCCACTGTGCATGTGCGGCCGTGACGTCAGAGCCACCGCGATGGCGCTATATTTAAAAACAGAGGAATTCTGTAATTTTGCCTCTGTGAGCTCCAGAACCTCACCACAGTGCTGCCTTGTGCCCTTTTTTGATCCCTGACACTGGTAAGTCTTGAACTCTCTCCTACATTGCTAAAACTCTGCATTTCTTTTATCTTGGCACCTCCTGTTTTTAAAAAAAAAAAAAAAAAAACACAAACTTTTTCCTTTCAGATACACTCTATCTCCTTTTATGGATGCCGCTGCTCCAGCAGACCATTCACGGGCTACAAGGTAAGGGGGACAGACATTAAGTAAGTAGTGAAGAGGAGTAAAAGAGAGCCTTGCCACTAATGCTATATTATTTTGATAGCTCTGGCAGATCATCAAGATCAACGCACTCCAAACGCAGGGACCGATCACCTTCAAAACATTCTCGGTCAAGAACCTCATCCCATCACCATAGAGATGAGACTTCATCCCGTCAACCTCGCGATGACCAACGCACCCATCCTGCGGCAAACGCCTGCTGGGTTTGCGGAGCAGTAGCACTACCTGCTAAACTAGTCTGTCAAGTCTGTTTTGATGAAGCAACCCGTGAAAAAGAATCGGATGCAAGGGAAGCATCCAACATAATAAAACAATCTGTGAAAGAGTCTATCATGCAAGTGGCAGCCCACAAATCCATCAGACAGGCTTCAGTGGCCTCAACCTCTTATACACCGCAAGATTTCTCCCCGTCAGCCTCTCATACTCTTCAGGAAGACTCCCCAGAAGAGGAAGAGATTCTAATGCCCACTTCGTTTGATTTTGCGCTTATAGATCCCTTCGCAAAATCTGTAAAAGAGGCAATCGGTTGGGAAGAAGAGAAAGAGGCGCCACGCAAGTTAAGAAAGTATTTTCCTAACCTGAAAAAAGACCCTGAAACCTTTCCTTTTATTGAAGAGCTAGAGAAGCTAATAAAGGATGAGTGGCAGAAACCAGATAAAAAAAAACAGTCTGAACAACAGGATAGCAAAACTCTACCCATTAAGGGAGCCAATGGTGAACCCTCTAATTTCAGCTCCTGTAGTAGATTCCTCACTAATGCGTCTGGCGCGACATGTAACTCTCCCGATCGAGGATGCCGTTACCTTTAGGGATGTAATGGATCGAAAAATAGACCTCGATCTTAAGAAAGCCTATTCAGCAGCAGGAGGAGCATGCAGACCTGCGATCACTCTGGGAGCGGTCGGCAGAGCAATTACCTTTTGGGCAGCCAACATTGAGAAATTGTTGCTAGAGGCAGCGGATCAGGAAAAAATCATATCAGCTATGCAAGAACTTAGCCTAGCAGGAGACTTCGTGGCTGAAGCGGCCGTGGATATCATAAGATTTTCAGCAAGGGCGATGTTGGCTTCAGTAATGTCAAGGAGAGCACTCTGGTTAAAACCATGGGTCGCAGATGCGACTTCTAAGTCGACCTGGTGTAGGATTCCCTACGACGGCACCAACTTATTCGGCCCTAAACTAGATAAGGCGATTTCAAAAGTTACTGGAGGGAAGTCTGGCCTCATCCCTTCCGATAGAAGACCCAAACAAAGAAATCCACCGTTTAGACGCCAGTTGCCAGAGAGATACCGAGAGGCAAGATCTTACAAACCAGGAAGGGAATTCAAGCGAAACTGGCGAAATCCCCAGTCATCCTTTGTGAGGGTGCAAAAACCTAAAGTCCCCAATTCAGGAGAGCAGCAGAAGTCATTTTGATGGCGTGCACGCCCAGCCCGCGATAGCGGGAGCGAGGTTGAGGCGATTTACTCTGACTTGGGAAAATCAAATAAGAGACGCCTGGACGATTTCCACCATCCAGGAGGGTCACAGATGGTCATTCAAACACAAACCTCCAAAAGACCACTTCAGACTGACCAGAACACCATCTTCTCTACCAAAACGAAAGATCCTGACCAGTTATATTCAAGAACTGTTGCAGAAACAAGCAATCATAGAGGTTCCTCAGGAACAGAGAGGTTTAGGATTCTACTCTCCACTTTTTCTAGTAGCAAAAAAGATGGGAGATTTGAGGCCAGTGCTAGACTTGAAAGACCTAAACGAAACAATTTCAGTCCAGTCCATATTACTAGCAATAGGAACAAGGGACTGGATGCTCTCGGTCGATTTGTCCGATGCCTATCTACATATTCCGGTGCACCAAACCTTTCAGAAATACCTACGCTTTGCAATAGGTCGTCAGCATTTCCAGTTCCAAAGCCTTCCGTTTGGCATATCGATGGCTCCCAGAACCTTTACAAAAGTCTTACTCCCGATCATAGCTCTGCTAAGAGAAAAAGGGCTAAGGGACGACATCATCCTCCTGGCCGACAGCCAACAAGTTGCCCTCCAGCATCGAGCAGTTCTAATTTCTACACTTCAACAGTTCGGCTGGATAATAAATTGGGGAAAGAGCAGTCTGGTTCCAACGCAAAGAATGGTCTTCTTAGGCGCAGAATTGGACACCAGCTCCAATACGGCCGGGTTGCCTCAAGAGAAGATAGGGCCATTGATTCATAAAATAAAGAACCTTTTGGCGGCAGAACATCTTCCTGCCAGAATATGTCTGAGCATCCTGGGCTCCATGTCCTTGACCTTCCTAATGATCCAGTGGTCCCAGTGGAACTCAAGGGTCTTTCAAAATGCATTCCTGTCTCAATGGAACGGGTCCTCAATGAAACAGAGAATAATCATCAGCCAGGCAGTAAAAAGATCAGCATGGTGGTGGACACGGGTCAGCAACCTAACACGCTGTTGTCCCATAGTTCCTCCACTACCAGAAGTAGTCACGACGGATGCCAGTCTTCAGGGATGGGGAGCACACTACCAACATCACGGAGCACAGGGACGTTGGTCTTTCCGCCCACAGGGCATAGTCTCAAATGTCCTGGAACTCAGAGCTGCCTGGCAGGCTATTCTAGCATTCGGACCATGCCTAGAAGGGAAAAGTGTTCTCTTACGTATAGACAATACGGTAGCAGTAAATTACATCCACAAACAAGGAGGTACCAGGAGCAGAACGCTCATGGAGGAAGTGCGACCCATACTCGAGTGGGCTCAGATCTACCTGACGGATTTGAAGGCGACTTATGTTCCGGGTATGCAAAACCAACTAGCGGACGACCTGAGCAGGAGGTTTGTATCGAACAACGAGTGGTCTCTCAGTTCCCAAGCCTTTGCTCTCATTACCCACAAATGGGGGATTCCCGACATAGATCTAGCGGCAACCCCAGAGAACAACAAGTGTATTCGATTCTTAGCGAGGAACAATTATCCGACAGCAGCAGGGATCGATTGCCTTCACCACCCATGGGAATTCCACCTGGGATACATTTTTCCTCCGATTCCCCTAATAGCCAGATTTCTGGCCAGCCTGAGGAACTCGACATCCACGGTCATAGGAGTACTGCCCTTCTGGCCAAGGAGACCTTGGTTCGCGTATTACAACTGAACACAGAGGAGCCGCTTCCGCTCCCGTTGAGCCCGGAGTTACTCTCTCAGGGTCGATTCCTGCACCCGGCACCAGAACGTTTACACCTAACGGCATGGAGGTTGAAAGGGAAAGGCTGCTGGATAAGGGATGCTCACTCAGAGTTGTGGCCACACTGCAACAGGCCAGGAAAAGATCAACAAATGGCACGTACAACAGGATCTGGGAGAGATTTACCGCGTTTGCCCAGCAACATTCTTGGGATCCGTTCTCTCCTTCAGTCTATCATATCTTGGAATTCTTGCAGCTAGGCCTGGAAAAGGGCCTGGGTGCGAGCACTCTTAAAGTACAAGTCTCGGCACTGTCCGCAATGATGGGAACTAGATGGGCGTTAGACCCGCTCATAGTTCAGTTCTTGAAGGCATGCATGAAGATAAGGCCGCCCAGAAAACCAATCTTTCCAACCTGGAATTTGTCCACCGTGTTAGAAGCTCTATCAAAAAAAACATTTCTTCCCCTGGAATCAGTATCCTTATGGGATCTGACGCTCAAATTATCATTTCTGATCGCAATAACATCTGCCAAGAGAGTCTCGGAGATGCACGCTCTATTAATTAAAGAACCACATCTAGTCCTCTACCCGGATAGAGTTGTTCTCAGACCATCAGAACAATTTATACCCAAAGTGACGTCTACCTTCCACTTTAACTCGGAAATCAATCTTCCAGTCTTTCTCTCTAATGAAGGGCATCCACACCCCCTAGATGTCAAGTCTACCATTGTTTCCTACCTTGAAGCTACTGAACCGTTCAGAAAGGTCGAAAACCTCCTAGTCATTCCGCATGGCCCTAGAAAAGGGCAAGCAGCTTCCCCTAGAACAATAGCGACCTGGTTGATTAAAATCATCAAGAGGACGTACAGTATACAATCACTCCCAATACCGGGTGGTCTAAAAGCCCACTTGACCAGAGCAGTGGCCACCTCCTGGGCAGTGTACTGCAGAGTGTCAGCGGAAACTATTTGCAAGGCAGCAACTTGGTCTTCTAAAAACACGTTTATGTAACACTACAAAATAGATCCGGCTCAATTAACTACGGTTGAGTTCGGAAGATCAATCATTCAATCTAACTCCTCTATACCTTGTACCTGAGTAAATAAAATGCTCTAAAAGCACCCACCCATGTAGCGAGTTATTTCCCATTGTGTGTGTGTTGCCATGATGCGTCAGGAAAACGAAAAATTGTATACTTACCTTCCGTAATTTTCCTTTCCTGACGCATCCCATGGCAGCACACGGAATCCCACCCTTCTAAGGTGATAGTTACTGAGAATGCAGCGGTGGGCTCCTCTTCAAAACTTATAGCTAACCAGTCCTATCAGGTTGTGGAGGCGGAGTCACAACCCATTGTGTGTGCTGCCATGGGATGCGTCAGGAAAGGAAAATTACGGAAGGTAAGTATACAATTTTCCGTTTTTTTGCTTTTTATGAAGATCTCCTGTTCTTTTTTATATTTGTTTTTCTACTGATCTCAATAATATTTTTTGTCGTTTTGTGTGTCAAGTTACCACAGCACCATTGTTAACTTGTATTTTTTAACATTGGAAAGTGGCAATATGGGTGGGTGACAATAATAAAGAAATGGCACCAACACTCCTGTAAGTAAATATGGACAAGGAAGGGTTTTTTGGCAGGATTTTTGGGGGTGCCAGAAAAAGAGGGAAGTCATTTCAATACTCCACAACAAAAATAGAAAAAATATAACAAGTTATTTTATTACATAGAGGACATAGTTAAGAAAAACTTTTAAGATATAAGTTATGTGCACATGTACAAGGATACATTTAAAGTTCTAAACAGTTGAAAATTTGATCACTCAGCAGTAGCATTGGAGTGATTGTCCCGATATGTTTCGCCGCTTTGGGCTCATCAGGGGATGTTTTAGATACAGTTAAATGTAGCACTGCATAGAACAGAACAAAACAGAATTAAAAACATTACATTAATTTGAGATACAGAACAAAACGGTTATAAGAAACAAGACTAGTAGTAGTACAGTGAAATAGGCTGTCGAATACTATGCCCATCGTCAATCACTCACCCATATAATGATCTCTGTCCTGTAGGTCAGTGTCGAATCAAAAGGAACCATCACTAGGTAGTGAATATAGGGAAGTCCCGAATAGGGCCTAAAAAAGTTGTTCGGCTAGAATCTAGCCAACAAGATAAGGCAAAAATTAGTGAACATGAATGATCCTATGTGAAAAGTGGCACAATTGTAAAGACAAAAATTTGAGTGAGGGGGGAGTGGGGAAGGGGGTGGGGAGAGGGGGAGGAAAAGTAGGGAGAGGAAAAGGAAAAAAAGGGAAGGAGGCGAGGGGGAAAGGAAAGGGGGTGGAAGAGAAGGAGGAAAAGGGAGGGAGGTGAAAAGGTGAAGGTGCTGGGTGGGTAATAGGGAATGAGATGGTTGACATCTGAAAAACAGAAGGGAACCATGGACAGGTGTGGTTGATGCAAGTGAAGAGTGATAATATGCCAAAGAGAAGCGTAACCTACTTACACCGATAAAGGGAATAATTAGGAAGGAGCCAAGGATGCTTAGACTACGCACTGAGGTCTGTGGAAAGGAATATATGGAGGATGACTTGGGAGATGAAAATAAAAAGTGAAATGGGGGTTTTTAGAATATAGACTGTAATGTAAATTTATGTAAAACTAAATTTAAAGGCAAACATAAGGAGAATAATTAATTCATATTAATTGTTAGACTATTTGGAAACAGGTCATCTTACATATAAAAGGTGACCATAAATCTTCTACAGATCACCTGCCCCCCTCAAATAATGGGGAGGTAAAGTTATCAACACAGGCGGCAGCAGAGAATGCAATCTGAATGAAGAATGAACTGAGTTTTAGGACATAGTAAAGGACAGGTGGGAAACTGCAGTAACGCAACAGACAGTCAGAAAGGTTCTTATGAACTTGTTTACTTATTTTACCATTCCTTATTTTATTTTTTATTTCTTTTTATAATTTTCTTAGTTATTATTACTACTATATTATATTTTTCTGGAGTCCATCTCCTACCGTGCTCAATTGTGTCGCCCCTCCCAATAGGCAATCAAGTGACCTCCTTTTGGTTTCTCATTATCCATCTGTCTATGATCTAATACTGCCTTTTTCACATACACCAAGTTTGCACATTTGTTGATTCAAAAAACTACTATCTTCCGTCTAATCCCGAATTGGGTGCTTTACAAACTTACAATTTTTACTATAACTTTCTCTCTAATCTTTCTAAATTTTTCCCTCTGCTGCCCACTGCCCTGCGTTCGGGGGGAAGAGAGACGCCTGTCCATTGATTCTGGCATGTCAGCTTTCATTGCGTCCTCTCCCTCCCCGGCCATGGGCCGCGGTGCAGTATGGGAATTGTAGTCTGTAGAGCCCTGTGTCATTTCTATGAGGTTCCGCGTATGCGCTGTGCGGTACAATACGGGCGGCCCATGCATGATGCCAGACGCCAATCCTATGGCATTACCCCCTATATATAGTGTTTTCATCCTACATCACATTGATAGACCCACCAAGGTTAACAGTTGCTGCCAAAACTGCTGTTTCAAGGTAAAACCCTATATGAAAATCCCTTTCCCCTTCCTGACTGTATGATGCGTTACTGCAGTTTCCCACCTGTCCGTTACTATGTCCTAAAACTCAGTTCATTCTTTTCAAATTGCATTCTCTGCTGCCGCCTGTGTTGATAACTTTACCTCTCCAATATTTGAGAGGGGCAGGTGATCTGTAGCAGATTTATGGTCACCTTTTATAAGTAAGATGACCTGTTTCCCAATAGTCTAACCATCAATATAATTGAATTATTCTCCTTATGTTTGCCTTTAAATTTAGTTTATATTCATATAACCCCCATTTCACTTTTTATTTTCATTTTCTTCTCCCTAGTCATCCTCCATATATTCCTTTCCACAGACCTCAGTGCATAGTCTAAGCATCCTTGGCTCCTTCCTAATTATTCCCTTTATCGGTGTAAGTAAGTTACGCTTCTCTTTGGTATATAATCACACTTCACTTGCATCAACCACACCTGTCCATGGTTCCCTTCTGTTTTTCAGATTTCAACCATCTCATTCCCCATTACTCACCCAGCACCTTCACCTTTTCACCCCCCTCCCTTTTCCTCCCTCCCCCCCCCCCCTTTCCTTTCCCCCTTCCTTCTCACCTCCTTCCCCTTTTTTCCTTTTCCTCTCCCTACTTTTCCTCCCCCTCTCCCCACCCCCCTTCCCCACTCCCCCTCACTCTAGTTTTTGTCTTTACAATTGTGCCACTTTTCACGTAGGATCATTCATGTTCACTAATTTTTGCTTTATCCTTGTACATGTGCACATAACTTATATCTTAAAAGTTTTTCTTAACTATGTCCTCTATGTAAAAAAATACCTTGTTATATTTTTTTCTATCTTTGTTGTGGAGTATTGAAATTACTTCCCTCTTTTTCTGGCACCCCCAAAAATCCCGCCAAAAAACACTTCCTTGTCCATATTTACTTATTTTTTAATCTCAAGGAGGTTATTTGGTGTTGGTGTCCCTTGTTAATTTGACATTGTATTTTTGAAAAAAAAAGTATTTGTGAAAAAAAAATTGCCATTTATTATGGGTCATAACCAAATAAAGAGGAAGGCAATGCTGGATAAACTGATGAAATTTGCAAAGCCTTTGTACCCCAGGGTACACATCAACTATTTTAATAGTCCATATAATAGTGAGCACAATCCGGTCCAGGACTCTGAGAGATCAGGAACAGATGACATATCTGTCCCCAGGCTGTGGTCTTAGGAGTTGGCCCTCCTCCATTTCCTGCATTTTGCAGGCTGCCATGCAAGCATAGTCTTCTTGAAGATTGGGGGGGTTCTGAGGGCTGCAGTAGCCTGCCAAAATAGCCCAAGTGCTGCCTCCTCCAGGTTACTCCTCTTCCTGGGACTTTGTTTTTGAAGGCGGAGGGGAGGGACCTGGGATTCGAGCAGGCTACTGGGCCCGGCCACCTCTTGGCTGCCACTTACCCCCGCCACCTCCTAGCTACCACTTTCCACAGCCTCCTCCTGGCTGAGGCTTTCCTGTCTATGAAAAAGGGACATAGTTTTAGTTTTGGTTCATCAATCACACATAATTTTCAGCTCATGACTGTTGCAAATTGAATGTTAATAAATAGAAAAGACTATCCTTCTGACCCTAGCATTTTTCATTCTTGTCCCAATCATTTGTGGCCACTACTGTTTACTGATATGTAAAACACTTTGTTAAATCAGAAATTAGTGATCAATAATAATATCTAGTTAACATCATTAATTTTTGGAAAAGAAATATGTTGAACAATGCTATACCTGGCTCAAGCTGGGCTCCTCCACTTCTTCCTGGCTGGAAGGCCCAGGTTGGACGTCGGGAGCCTCAGCTGATGTGGAAAGAAGCCTTGAAGGAAGACTGGAGAGTGCTGGCCTGTTTTCCCTCTTATCTGCCAGAAAATGCAGTCTGTCATAGTACCAAAGACTGGGTACATAATTGTCATTTGCTGCAGCTCCTGATCTCTGGGAATCCTGGACCTTCTTGCGCTCCCTATTATAACTGCTCCACATTCCACCAATTGTGGCCTTCAAATAGTTGATGTCTGCCGTGGGGATCTGCGGCTTCACAAATTCCAGCAATTGATCCAGAGCTGCCTGCCTCTTTCTTTTAATGGTATAAAAGGGGTGGTTTACCTGCCACAGACAGGGTAGCTGCCTGTACATATCAATGAATATGGGGATAAAGTCCTCATCATTCAATAGATCTATTTTCTCTGCAAGACACAACACAAGACAAAAACCCTAATGTCAGGCTAAACTCTCCTAATCTTCAATATAGGCCTCAATCTATAAGCAGTATAGGCCCAAGTTAACATTGTACCTTCGTTCTCACGATCGGTGCTTCCACTACTCCTTCCTCCGCTCACAGATCGTACGTACCACGCACGTGTGTTACGCTTTATATACACTGTGCATGCGTGAGACTCCACCCGCCTCTGACCTTCTATTCTAGTATATTCCCTGCCCCTTCTCTTTCGGCGCAGTGGAAGAGCACATTGCGGAGAAAGAACAAGTGCATGAAGACAGCAGCAGCAACGACGAAAGGCCGGAGCCACGAACGTCCCGATCCCGGAGGAGATTTAAGGCCTCAAATATGTCCTTTGTAGAGATGGTGGAGATGGTGGACATCTTGAATAGGGCCGATTGCATGGACCTTACCCAAACCCAAATGTGAGAAAGGCCAAGATCAGTTGTGAAAAGTCTGCACAGGAATTTTGGGGTACGACGATCCAAGGATCGATTGAGGAAATGCTAGTCAGACCTGAAATTGTGGGAGCACGATCAGTACAGAAGGATCAAGAGATTTCTTCAAAAAAGTGAGTAGTTGTCGTGTGTTCCTATTATTATTATTACTTGCATGCTGCTCCAGGTGCTCTTTTTTTACTGTTGTACAGTTTAAAATGGCAATTTTCAGGTTCATGGGCACAATAATCGTTCATAGTAAACATCGTTTGTTCGCCTACTAAAACAATGTTTTTGGCAGATACAGGTTAACTACATTTGTTCAGGCCTGTTTGTATTCATAGAAGTTTAGTACATTGTTGTCTAGATAGGTTTGTAACTAGAATGAAATGCAAGCTTGATTCAGTGTAAGGAGAGGACACTCAGCAGCTGTTTACACATCTGGATGCAGGAGCACTAGTGTGGGACACTAGAACAAATTTTTTAGGGTATCCCATACAGGTGCTACAGTGGATACTAGGGGTCTCTCCAAGTGTGAAACTTGACCAAAAAAGGTAAGTATTCCAGCTTGAAGAAATGGAAAAAATAATGTCTTCAGCTTGGAAGTCTGCCAAAACAGACAATTGTACATGACACTTCAAAGCAATGTTTCATATTCCTATTTCTGCCCTCAAATATCTGTGTGCTAAGTATACCTTTTTTTTATTCACATAGGGGAGAAAAAACTCGGGACATCAGAAGACACCGGGGACCCACAACCTTCTAAAGAAGGGGAACTCCCCACACCACAACCAGAGGATGTGGAGGAAGGAGAGGTTTATGAAGTGGGCGAAATAGTGACCACAACAGGTGAGTGTCTGAGACCACACCTTCAGGTAATAGATGGATGCCTGCATATTTATAATACATGGTGTGTTTTTTTATTTTAGGTGATGTGAATGTTGTGGAAGAAGAAACACATTTCACAAGTGCAAGTGTTAATCGGGGAGATCATGGTGTGCAATCGTGATTTACAGAAGATCAAGGAAGGCATCAATGATGTGGAAAAAAGACTCAAAAACATCATTGATGTTTTAGGCAGAATCTAAAACACACCAAAATTTTAATAATTGTTTTTATTTTTCTAAAATTTGTTCTGAATTTTGAAAGCCAAATTGTGAAGATGCACACAGCGTGTCAACGTGTGCTATCTGCCATCACAGGATATCAAGGTACACGTTTTGTGGGTGCAACCCCTTCCCCGCAACTCAAGTAGCTGAGAGGAAGAGGTTGTACCCCCAAAACGTGTCCATTGATCCCCCATGATGGGAGCTAACACATGTCGACATTAGGCATGGGATCAGGAGTAAAATCCCCATTTTGACTCTTAAGTTGTGTGCATCTTCAAAATTTGGCTTTCACAGGGGTGACATCACCCCATCTTATGAAGGCAATATCAACACAGTTTGGACATACTAATGTCTGATATTGCCTTAAATTCATCAAAGTTGAACTTTGTAAGTTCCTGAGTTGTGTATTGTTTTATGTTTTTAAAAACATGCCTGTTTACCACAAAAAGGATATTTCTAATGTCTAAAAAAAAATTAAGTATAAAAATATGTTGGTTTGTTCAAAAACCCTTTTCTAAATGCACATGTGAATGTGCACAGAGTAAAAATGTTTCTACTCAACAATGTGTGGCTTCTTCTTTCAATGCTCAATAGCAGTTTTTTTATGTAAGCTGGTGTTTACAGTGACATGGGGGTTATTTACTAAAGGCAAATCCACTTTGCACTACAAGTGCACTTTCAGTGCAGTTTCAAGTGTACTTTTGCAGTGCACGTGTAGTGCAAAGTGGATTTTCCTTTAGTACATAACACCCACAGTGCTTTATAATCTGCAACAATCAGGCCATTTTCGTCATTCCAAAAAATTAGTTCATGGTGCTGAAAATTATGAATATTTTTATCAGTAATGCATTACATACATTAACAACAAATACAAGGTGTGTGTGTGTGTGTAGCAGACCACAACATAATAGTTATCTGAAGATGAAATGTCACCTCATATATCAAAGTAATTACGTGTGCACTATTGAAGAAAATGGACAAAAACAAAAGCCCATTGGATAACCTAGGAGACAGCTAAAAGAAACACAAGCAGTAAGTCAAAGGAAATATTTTTCAGTTTAAAATAAAAATGTATTTAAAAAATGTTTGTTAAACATTTTCTGGCATATCAATAGCCCGCCTACCCGCAAAGTATTCCACATATTTTAAACAGACCTCGCAGGCGCTTTGGGGGCAAGCCAGGATGACCAGCTTCAAGAGTCGTCAGGGTTTGGTCTTGAAATCCGGCCTCAGGCCCAACTGAGGCCACATAGTTCATTGAATTTCTCCTTAAAAGGTTGTGGAGAATGCAGCATGAAAGGATTATATGGTTAAGTTTATATTCCGCCATGTGGATTGGCGTAAGAAATAGGTGGAAGAGGCTCGCCATTATCCCAAAAGCATTCTCCACCACTCTTCTGGCTCTGGCCAGCCGGTAATTAAAAACCTTCTGGTCCGTGTGAGGCTCCTCAATGGCTGCATCAGGCGATTACCTAGTCCAAACACTTTATCAGCGACAAAGAGGAACGGCAGACCAGCCACGTTGTCTTCCGGAGGTAGCAATCCCAATACACCACTCTGGAGCTGTCCGTAGAACTCGATCTGGGCGATGACCACACCATCCACATCCGGCCATTCTTCCTCACGTCCACATACAGAAACTCATATGTCGCTGACACCACCGCCAACATCACAATACTATTAAACCCCTTACAGTTGTAATAGTATGACCCTGAGTTGGGGGGGTGGGACTTTGTGGACGTGTTTCCCATCAACCCACCACTGGACTAATTGGGAAGCCACAGTCTGCCATTCCTGTGGCATTGAAGGAAACTGTGGAGTCAAACAAGAACAAAAAATTAGTACTTTTGCACATAGTATTGCAAGCAGATTAGACACAAACATTCTTGGCCAACATAAGTATAACATTTATTTGAAGGAGTATTTAAAAAAAAAAATCTAAGGTCCACTTATTACATTCCTCTCCCCCTCTGATGGCCCATTGTAAAAATTTTAGGGGGGGGAGATGTTTTGGACAGGTAACCCTCTCCACTTCATTGAGAACTGAATGCATACATAATGTGTTTTACTTTGGCCAGCCCCTCCTTACTTACACTATTGGCAGCCCACTGGACAGGTAAGAAGTGCCATAATACAAAAATAAAAATACACACTGTCCTATATGAAGCACATTTTTACATTCTGCAATTACCTATCAAGATAATAGGAGAACAAAACTGTGAACTGTACCATTTGAAAGTATTAAGGCAGGCCCTTTCACTGCATGCTTTGGTGAATTCATCCATAAATCTGACCACAAAAGAGGTAGGAATAGTGTGTATGGGTTTGGCAAAGTCAGCAGATAGAGGATTGGTATCGGTTGACTTAGCGTTTGGGGGGAGGGAGGGTTCCAAATCAGTTTGGAACCCTAAAAAAAAGCCTTGGGCACTCTGTCTGAATTTAAGGACACAAATAACATTTGCACACATTTCAGGGGGTGTTTAGGGTAAAGCACTACTATCAAGCTGACAAAATACATTGTTAAGTGACTAGGCTAGGTGTGTATGGGCCCAGGATAGCATGCTGGGGAGGTTAGTGAAGGCAAATATGCATGAAGAACAAAAAAGGAAGTTTAAAAACTTCCAGCATGCATGAGGATAAAGGTGACATTCACAGCATTTCACAATCATGGTAATTAGGGAATGATGAAAGAAATACAATACGTTAGCAAACATTAAATACATATAATGTGATGATAAAGGAGAAATCTTACCTTAATATAATCCTTCTGCAGGACCTGTATAATGGCAGAACAGGTCTCTGGAATAATGATCCCCAGAGCCTGGGGGAGATGCCTGTCGAGAACTTGATGTCCTGCAGACTTCTCCGTCGCCAAGTACCACAAAGTGGCGACTAGACTCTGTTCGGGAGTGATGGCTTGCCGCATGCAGGTGTCCTGCTTCGTAATATAAGGGGACAACAAAGCCAACAAACGGTGAAAAACGGGGTCAACCATCAGGAGATAATTCCTGAAATCATGAGGATTATTCTCATGGATCTACCGCAACAAAGGCATGTGAGAGAATTGGTCACGCCAAAGTAACCAATTCTTCGTCCATGAACTCCTCCCTGCCCTGTTCATGGACTGGGCTTGGGTCAAAGTAAGAACCCCAACACCAAGCCCCTGCACAGCATGAAATCTACAATGAGTATGTACCCGCAACATGGCTTCAAGACGGTCGGCTGGTCAGAAGGCACTGAAAATCAGAAAGGCCTGAGAAGAGCAACCTGAAAATCATAAACGAGCGGACAAGAACGCACTGAAAATCAAATACGTAATATAAAAATACGCACTGAAACCCAGATGCGAACTGACTACATGCACTGAAAACCAGATACGAACCCACAAGCACAAACTGAAGAGCAGTAATGATCTGAAAAGCACAAGGCTGAAAAGAGCAAATCGTCTCTCACCAAACTTCTACTAACATGAGATTAGCAGAAAAATGTAAAAAGCACTAAAAATGCATAGGTGTGAATCAAGCCTTAGTGGATAATGTGCATTATCCACTAAACAGGAAGTTTTGCCTGCCAAGCCCTGTTTTTACCTTGCCCTTCTGTATGAGTACAAAAAAACACTGAACTGATGATCATCTTAACGTAGGAATAGAAAAAAAAAATTCTGTAATGCATAATTTAGTACCCTATATCATTACTATCAGTTTCTGTGAGCTTTCTCCATCATCTTTTGAGGATCACTGTTATACTAGGTGCGTAGTAAATTGCTGCAGCCAAGGTTTCAAGGGCTGATAATGATGAGCAATGTTCCTGATTTCTATTTCTATTGATTCAGTAGTACAAAGTGCCATCTTTTGCCTTGGTTTAATCCAGGCGTTTTCAATGGCCTCAGAAAACTGCAGCTGTGAGATGAAACTATTAATTTTAATTTCTCTAATCACATTATGCAGTGTGTATTTACTGCATAGTAGATATAAAATATGAAATCATAATTTTTAGGGAGTGCATACGATTTTTGCAGTAACACATTTTCTGTGCATGTTCTGTTTTCACCATGTGGTAAAAAAGCCCTATCTGAAGATGAGTGGGTTATGAAAAATCTGTTCTGCTGGTAATTTGGCAGAGCAGAATGTCAAACTAGCAAATATTTGTTTTGCATGATAGTGAACTGGTAGTGCTGATTGCAAATGCAGCGTTCTCTAAATTGCAAAAGTCCCAGTTACGCTTGGTCATATTCTCTCTTGCCTCTTGTGCCACAATATGGGTATTGAGGCTGTCCATCATAAGGATAAGTGGTATAGAGCAACGAGGTCACAGCTGCTACAGAATCACCAATTTCAGCTTGGGGTGGTTTAAACTTTTAAAACTGCAGTTAGCAAAATTCAATAGGATTGCAGGCAAACAATCCCAGATAACCAGGGTGGGGCGACATTCCCTGTGCTCAACAGATGTCATACCCATGTACTGGGCAGCATTAGTGCACAGGGGTTTTTTGGAAACTTACCCTTCAGCAAAGATTGTTGTTCTGTACCACTGCTAAATGTAAGCACCATAATGTGGGTACCTACAGCATGGGGAAGAGAAATACCATGAAGGGGTTAATTAGTAAAGTGCTGGGGGGAAAAAAACATTAGGGCATATAGGGGAGGGCGGCTTTTGTTGTCTCATTGGGGATCCTACATTTTTAGCTATACCAGTGTAAAAAGCTGGACCAAAATTGAGGTGCGGAGCCAAGTGTCACACTGAGGTCACTGGGGTTGATTTACTAAAGGCAAATAGACTGTCCACTTTACAAGGGACAGTACAGTGTCCCAGAATGAAACTGACACAGCCACCCTGCACAGTGCATTCTGCACCCTGATTGGGCAAAGCCTGAAAACCAGCCGCGGCATCCTTAACAACCGACGAGTCATCAGCTGTCAGCGGGCTTTCCCGCTGGCAGCTGAATAATTTAAAAAAATGCCGTTAAAAAATAAGTAAAAAAAAAATGGCGGGCGGTCCCCCACAAAATCTATACCAAACCCTTATCCGAGCATGCAGCCTGGCAGGTCAGAAAAGTGGGTGGACGTGCGAGCGCCTCCTGGACCATATCAGTCTGGCATGGACTGGGTGGAGGGACCCTACTCTGTTTTCTTCTTTATTTTTTTTTTTAATAGCCGGGTGCTGGCAATTGCAACCATGAATCAATTTAAATGTGATTTGACTCTTTTTTTTTTCGAAATGTCATTTTTTTCTGCAGCAGATTCTATACATGCTACAGATGCGCCACTTTACAGGCAGACTAAGAAGACCCCCGTGATGTACAAAGTACGCCGCTGTCACTAAGTGATTTAGTTAACCACTCCAACCCCAGAAGATTTTCCTCCTTAATAACCAGGCCATTTTTTGTGATACAAAACTGCGTTGATTTAAATGATAATTGCACTGTCGCGCGACGCTGTACCCAAACAATTGAAATCCTTTTTTTCCTCACAAACAGACCTTTATTTTGCTGGTATTTGATCACCAAAAGACCGACAAGTTTTACCTTTTGCATTAATAAATATCCAAAAAAAAAAATGTAAAAAGACGACCAATATTTATTTTTCTACATATTTTTGGTAAAAAATAATCGTAATAAGCTTATATTTATTGGTTTGCACAAAAGTGATAGTGTCTACAAAATAGGGGATATATTTATGGCATTTTTATTATAATTTTTTTTTTTTTTAGCATGACTGCGACATTGCAGCGGACTAGTTGGACACTTTTGACACTTTTTTGGGACAAGTGACATTTATACAGTGATCAGTGCTATAAAAATGCACTGATTACTGTATAAATGACACTGGCAGGGAAGGGGTTAAAAATAGGGGGTGATCACTAGGAACAGACGATCACTCTGTACTTCCCTGACAGAACGGGGATCTGTTTGTTTACATTGACAGATACCCGTTCTGGCTCTCTGTGGAGCGTTCGCGGGTGGCCCCTGGACATCGCGGGTGGCTGGCGGACATCGCGGCAGCCAGGCCACGCGCATCAGCTCTTCCGCCGTGCAGCCCGCTATAGCTCTTAAAGTAGCCAACGTACCGATACAGCGATTCGCGGGAACGAGCCGACCTGCACAGTATAATGACGGGGGGCTGGTCAGCAAGTGGTTAAAGTAGGTGCACATTGTATACCACCTGTCTAAACTGGTGACCACCGTTTGCTTTTGTTTTTCCAACAATGGCAAAAAAAAAAAAAACATATCAAAAACATCTCTTTTTGGAAAGGGGGGGCATCCCTGAATGGCAGTTTGGAAATGTGGTCACCCTAGTGGGAGGAGAGGGATAGGACATTTTTAAGAATATTTGGAGTTTTTTTATTGCACTTTATTATTAATTGATCTTAATCGGTTACTGTTGTCCTGTCTCCATCAGGCACATAATTAATAATTTCCTTGTTAGGTTATATTGCATAGTAATATGGACCTAAAACAACAGCTCTGATATGCTTTTGAGCTGACAAAGCTATTAATAGGCAAGCTTCTAAAATTACAGGGCACACCTATCACAAAACATTTGCTGCAACCATGAAAACACTCTCCAATTCTCTGCCAGCATGAATGTCAAAATATCAAATTGTGCTGGTACAGAACAGACCTCAGGGACCCAAATTAATCAAGTGAAAAGTAATTTCTTAACAAAAAATGTCGCAGAGACTGAGCGCTCTGAATACAGCAGATGATCCAAGGACAGAGAAATATGGAGTTTTCATACTCTCTCAGGAGTTCAATATACTGAAATGTGGATGTATGGCAATGTACATTAATAATCGAAAAATGCATATGTGAAAGACTTATTTTTCCAGGAGCTTCAATGTTTTACAATGCTAACACAAATCAACACATACTGAGTTTATTACGAAAAGTGGAAAAAACAGAGCAGGCCCATTGACTCTACAGCAGTCATAGTCATGAACTACAAATCTCAGCACATTCTTATACTCTCTGACTATGAATGCAGTGCCTTCGCTTGTAGTTATTGGATTCTTGTTTTAATAATTTATAAAAGTTTTAGATTTTTAAACAAATATTTAGTTAATTTTTTTAAGAAAGAAAACTTTGAAATTTCTGTTTGGTTACCATTAGATCAAAAGAGGAATTGGAATTAGAATTAAAGGTGACAACATACCTTTTCAGAACATCATAAAGCTTTCTACAAATCAAAAGCAAAGTATAATTATTTATTCTTTTTTAGAAGTTAGGAGTAGAAAAAGGAAAATGAAGTTTTCAAAAAAGATTTCTTAATTTACTATGTAAATATTAAACATTGTCTATAAATATTTTGAATTCCTATACTCAGCCAGCAGGAGACACTCTCGGCTCTCTATATATTTGTATTTCCCGATAATTGTGGAACTGCTTTTGCGGACGTGTTGCCTTTTTATTCTGGAATCTGGTGAATGTTATCTCTCCTCCCTCCATAATATTTCTGCTATATCCCATTTATTTTCACTCTGAGTTAAAGTTGTACTAATGGGCCTTATTATTTACAGCTGTTGAAAGCATCTCCTTTTGCCAGCTTTTTCTCTGGGAATTTAGAAAAATGGAAGAGCCTGCCATTGCCAGTCCTTGGCATAAATTCTTGGCGATACTGCACGTATTTTACTTTTTCCTATTTTGTCATGGCACGAAGTTTCATTTTATTTATAATATGTTATATTCAACAGTTTATTTTCTGTGCAGCTGCTTAAGATTTGTATTGGTTTCAGACTTTAATTAGTCTTTTTATATCATTATTTTTAGAGCTAGACAAAGAAAATCACAAATTTATATAATTTGTAGAATAGGGATGGGCGAACGGTTCGGCCCGAGCACAAGTTCGGGCCAAATTTTCGTTGTTCGTTTGGCAAACATCCGAACAAATGGGTCATTCGACCGTTTGTTTGGCCCCCGAACCGACCACAATGCATTGGGGCACTGAACAGTGCATTGCAAGCCCTGATTGGCTGAAGCAGTGAAAGCTTCAGCCAATCATGGCACAGAGCACTGTCAGAGTCATGATTGGACACTGTCATCATGACTTTATCCAATCATGGCTCATTCCCCACAGTATAAAAGTATTCTTTCAAAGGCAGCCGTTTTCAGTGTGATTTCGGCGTGGAGAGATAGAACAGGGCTCTGTTCAGTGTTATTAGTTAGTTAGTGTACTATACTGTGCTATTTTGCTTCAATTGTCAGTGTAGAATATCAGTTTAGTGTCAGTCTAGGGATAGTATGAGTGTAGTGAAGAGGACCATCATTCAGCTTTGCATAGTGTGCAACTAGAGTAGGGACAGCTTCACTGTAGTGTGGTGAGACTGTGCCATTCATACATACATTGGTGTAGAGTAGGGACAGCTCAGATAGTTTCACTGTAGTGTAGTGTGACCGTGTCAGTAATCTTTACATTAGTATATAGCTAGAGTAGGGACAGTTCAGATAGCATCAGTGTAGTGATGGTTACACCGTTTATTTGATTGCATTACTGCCAGTTTAACGCCATTTACTTTTGTGTGCATTACTGCCAGTTTAACGCCATTTACTTCTGTGTACGTTACTGCCAGTTTAACGACATATAGTTCTGTGTGCGTTACTGCCAGTTTAATGCCATATAGTTCTGTGTGCGTTACTGCCAGTTTAATGCCATATCGCCATATAGTTGGTGTGCGTTACTGCCAGTTTAACGCCATATAGTTCTGTGTGTGTTACTGTCAGTTTAAGGCCATATAGTTTGTGTGTTAGTGCCAGTTTAACGCCATATCGTTTTGTGTGTTACTGCCAGTTTAACACCATATAGCTTTGTGTGCATTACTGCCAGTTTAACACCATATAGTTTTGTGCGTTATTGCCAGTTTAACGCCTTATAGTTTTGTGCTTTACTGCCAGTTTAACGCCATTTACTTCTGTGTGTGTTACTGCCAGTTTAACGCCATTTACTTCTGTGTGCGTTACTGCAAGTTTAACGCCATATAGTTTTGTGCGTTACTGCCAGTTTAACATCATATAGTTCTGTGTGTGTTATTGCCAGTTTAACGCCATATAGTTTTGTGCGTCACTGCAAGTTTAACACCATTTACTTCTGTGTGCATTACTGCCAGTTTAACGCCATATAGTTCTGTGTGCGTTACTGCTAGTTTAACGCCATATATGTTTGTGTGCGTTACTGCAAGTTTAACACCATTTACTTCTGTGTGCGTTATTGCAAGTTTAACCCCATTTACTTTTGTTAATTGGAATTCATGTTCCCCCAGCCGCAGAGTATTGCCATGTTGTCTCCAGTGGTAATGATGATGATGAAGATGGAGGAGATGGAGATGATGATGATGATGACGATGAGTTCACTGATGCGACTTGGGTGCCAGATAGAGCAGAAGAGGAAACTGAAGGTGAGGCGGCACAACTCCAAGGAGGCCGACATCAAGAAAGAGTAGAGAGCAGCCACCCTATTCCATCACATTCTGCAGCTGTTATCTCCCAGCCCACTCCCCAGAGCTCAGTTGTCTGGACCTTTTTCAGCACATCTGCAGCAGATCGCACTGTTGATAGCTTCAAACTGTGTCTCAGGCACAAACGTTGCAAAAACACCAGCCATTTCGGTACCATATGCTTAGGTAGGCATTTAGTTCACAGCACACTGGGTAACGCTGCTTGCAACCCAAAAGGATGCAGGACAGGGCTCAGTGCTGCAGCTTGTTGTGCCCCCACGTCTCTATACAGCTGGTGGTGATGATGCCAGACCTGTGAGCTCTACCCTCTCCTCCTCCGCCACCTCCGTGCCCTCCTCTGCAGAACTGCTTCAGCTGGTGTGTTTAGGGGACAAAAACCACACCGGAGCAGAGATTCTTGCAGCTCTGCAGGGACAGGCCCAGAGGTGGTTCATACCATGTCAGCTGGAGCCAAGGATGGTGGTGTGCGATAATGGCTCAAACCTCCTGTCCGCCCTTTGGGAAAGTTGACAGATGTGCCATGCCTGGCACATGTCCTCAATTTGGTGGTGCAGCGTTACCTAAATTCTTACCCAGGGTTGCAAGATGTGCTAAACCTGGCCAGAGGAATCTGTAGCCATTTCAGAGCAGCAGGAGGAAAAGGAGGACTTCCTTTCCTCTCAAGGCCCACTTTATCCAGACACCATCATTCCTGTCTAGGGATGAGCCGAACACCCCCCTGTTCGGTTCGCACCAGAACATGCGAACAGGAAAAAAGTTCGTTCGAACACGTGAACACCGTTAAAGTCTATGGGACACGAACATGAATAATCAAAAGTGCTAATTTTAAAGGCTTATATGCAAGTTATTGTCATAAAAAGTATTTGGGGACCTGGGTCCTGCCCCAGGAGACATGGATCAATGCAAAAAAAAGTTTTAAAAACGGCCGTTTTTTCAGGAGCAGTGATTTTAATAATGCTTAAAGTCAAACAATAAAAGTGTAATATCCCTTTAAATTTCGTAGCTGGGGGGTGTCTATAGTATGCCTGTAAAGGGGCGCATGTTTTCTGTGTTTAGAACAGTCTGACAGCAAAATGACATTTCGAAGGAAAAAACCCATTTAAAACTACTCGCAGCTATTGCATTGCCGGTCCGACAATACACATAAAAGTTCATTGATAAAAACGGCATGGGAATTCCCCACAGGGGAATCCCGAACCAAATTAAAAAAAAAAAAATGACGTGGGGGTCCCCCTAAATTCCATACCAGACCCTTCAGGTCTGGTATGGATTTTAAGAGGAACCCCGCGCCAAAAAAAACGCCATGGGGTCCCCCCAAAAATCCATACCAGACCCTTATCCAAGCATGCAACCTGGCAGGCCGCAGGAAAAGAGGGGGTGACGAGAGTGCGGCCCCCCCTCCTGAACCGTACCAGGCCACATGCCCTCAACATTGGGAGGGTGCTTTGGGGTAGCCCCCCAAAACACCTTGTCCCCATGTTGATGAGGACAAGGGCCTCATCCCCACAATACTGGCCGGTGGTTGTGGGGGTCTGCGGGCGGGGGGCTTATCGGAATCTGGAATTTAACAAGGGGACCCCCAGATCCCGGCCCCCCCCTGTGTGAAATGGTAAGGGGGTACTTACCCCTACCATGTCACTAAAAAACTGTCAAAAATGTTAAAAATGACAAGAGACAGTTTTTGACAATTCCTTTATTTAAATGCTTCTTCTTTCTTCTTTCTTCTATCCTCCTTCATCTTCTTCTTCTTCTGGTTCTTCTGGTTCTTCCTCCGGTGTTCTCATCCAGCATCTCCTCCGCGGCGTCTTCTATCTTCTCCTCGGGCCGCTCCGCACCCATGGCATGGGGGAGGCTCCTACTCTTCGCTTCATCTTCTTCATCTTCTTCTCTTCTTCTTTTCTTCTCTTCTTCTCTTCTTCATTTTCTTCTCCGGGCCGCTCCGCATCCATGCTGGCATTGAGGGAGGCTCCCGCTGTGTGACGGCGTCTCCTCGTCTGACGGTTCTTAAATAACAGGGGGCGGGGCCACCTGGTGACCCCGCCCCCTGTTATTTAAGAACCGTCAGACGAGGAGACGCCGTCACACAGCGGGAGCCTCCCTCAATGCCAGCATGGATGCGGAGCGGCCCGGAGAAGAAAATGAAGGAGAGAAGAAGAGAAGAAAAGAAGAAGAGAAGAAGATGAAGAAGATGAAGAGAAGAGCGGGAGCCTCCCCCCATGCCATGGGTGCGGAGCGGCTCGAGGAGAAGAAGATAGAAGATGCCGCGGAGGAGATGCTGGACGAGAACGCCAGAGGAAGAACCAGAAGAACCAGAAGAACAAGAAGATGAAGGAGGATAGAAGAAAGAAGAAGCATTTAAACAAAGGAATTGTCAAAAACTGTCTCTTGTCATTTTTAACATTTTTGACAGTTTTTAGTGAAATGGTAGGGGTAAGTACCCCCTTACCATTTCACACAGGGGGGTGCCGGGATCTGGGGGTCCCCTTGTTAAAGGGGGCTTCCAGATTCCGATAAGCCCCCCGCCCGCAGACCCCCACAACCACCGGCCAGGGTTGTGGGGATGAGGCCCTTGTCCTCATCAACATGGGGACAAGGTGTTTTGGGGGGCTACCCCAAAGCACCCTCCCAATGTTGAGGGCATGTGGCCTGGAACGGTTTAGGAGGGGGGGCGCACTCTCGTCCCCTCCTCTTTTCCTGCGGCCTGCCAGGTTGCGTGCTCGGATAAGGGTCTGGTATGGATTTTTGGGGGGACTCCCCGCCGTTTTTTTTTTTTTTTTGGCGCGGGGTTCCCCTTAAAATCCATACCAGACCTGAAGGGTCTGGTATGGAATTTAGGGGGACCCCCATGTCATTTTTTTTTTTAAATTTTGCCCGGGGTTCCCCTTGATATCCATACCAGACCTGAAGGGCCTGGTATGGAATTTAGGGGGACCCCCACGTCATTTTTTTTTTAAATTTTGGTTCGGGGTTCCCCTGTGGGGAATTCCCATGCCGTTTTTATCAATGAACTTCTATGTGTATTGTCGGACCGGCAATGCAATAGCCGCGAGTAGTTTTAAATGGGTTTTTTCCTTCGAAATGTCATTTTGCTGTCAGACTGTTCTAAACACAGGAAACATGCGCCCCTTTACAGGCATACTATAGACACCCCCCAGCTACGAAATTTAAAGGGATATTACACTTTTATTGTTTGACTTTAAGCATTATTAAAATCACTGCTCCTGAAAAAACGGCTGTTTTTAAAACTTTTTTTGCATTGATCCATGTCCCATGGGGCAGGACCCAGGTCTCCAAACACTTTTTATGACAATAACTTGCATATAAGCCTTTAAAATTAGCACTTTTGATTTCTCCTATAGACTTTTAAAGGGTGTTCCGTGGCATTCGAATTTGCCGCGAACACCCCAAATTGTTCGCTGTTCGGCGAACTTGCGAACAGCCAATGTTCGAGTCGAACATGAGTTCGACTCGAACTTGAAGCTCATCCCTATTCCTGTCACAGAACACACAGGAGGAGAGAGGGTAGGGGGATGAGGAGGAGGATTCTGGCACTTTCATAGGCTTCAAAGAAGAGGAAGACATGTGTCAATCTATAAGCGATGGCTTTCCAACCCCAGGACCCTTGGGAGTAGTACATGGCTGGAAGGAGGAGGTTCCAGATGCTGTCATCCTGAGTCACCCTGAGGAGTCTGCTTCTCAAGCCTCTGAAAATTTGAGGAACATGGGCAACCTCATGCTTCAAAGCCTGCGAAAGGACCCAACAATACGTGGCATAAAGGAGAAGGATTACTACTGGTTGACAACCCTCCTTCACCACCGTTATAAGGGGAAAGTCTCAGAACTCATCCAGTTCCCACAGAGAGTGCAGAAGATAAAATCTATTGAGGAAACGTTTGAGGGGATTTTATTCAACATTTTTCCTCACTTCTGTTGGTCAAGAGAGGAGCGCTGGTGAAGGCGTCCACCTAAGTGAGGCATTTCGGAATTTTTTTAGACCTCACCGCCCAGGGCTGTTAGCTTCCACATCCCATTGGCAACGTCTGCATCACATGGTGGACGATTTCCTCAGGGCCAAAACAGAGATGGAGAGCTTTCCAGCTGACAATCCACTGACTTACTGGGTCATGAGAATAGACCACTGGCCAGAACTTGCCCAGTATGCTATTGATTTGTTGGGCTTCCCTGCATCCAGCGTGCTTTCAGAATGGGCATTCAGTGCTGCAGGAGGTTTCGTTACTGATCATAGAGCGTGTCTGTCCACAGACTCCGTGGACCGTTTGACTTTTATAAAAATGAATCAGTCCTGGATTACCAGCTATGAATCCCCTGCTGCCGATGTCACTGATTAAGTCTTTTTGGGATGTGGAATCTCTGCAGGACTTCAAGGCTGCCTAGCTTTGAGGGTGTTCAATCATTTCACCTGGAAGGATGTTTTTGGTATAGGTTTCATGGGCACAATTAACACCCAAAGATCAATTTTTCAGCACCTTTTGACAGGTGCATATAATTTTTTTTGCCTTCATCAAGAGCACCTCTATAGAGTTATGGTGGGAAGGCGCCACCGACACCCAAAGACCAATTTTTCTGCACCTGTTTAACAAGTGCATATCATTGCAGTTTTTTACAGCTAGGCCAATTTTTGCTTTCATCAAGAGTACCTCTATAGGTTTACGGTGGGAAGGCGCCACTGACACCCAAAGACCAATTTTTACGCACCCGTTAACTCTATCCAAAGTCTATCCAAAGTCAAAGTGACACCAGAATGTATCCAAAAAATCTCTAATCTTGTTCCCAGTGGCATTTTTTTGGCTTTATAAATGCAATTATTGCTGCAGCAGATTCTAGACATGGTACAGATCTGCCACTTTACAGGTAGACTAAGGGGATCCCCCAGGCACTATATTGGAAGGAAGTTTTCATTTTTATGCTTTCACTTTAGAAATCAAATAATCACTGCTCATTCAAAAATGACATTTTTTACAAACTTGTTTTTATTGATACATATCCCCCAGGGCAGGATCCGGACCCCTATAACCATTGTATGCCCAATTAGTTGCACATAAGCCTTCAAAATGGGCCATTTTGATTTATGACGTGCGGGTCCCATTGACTTTAATGAGGTTCCTTATTTGGGTCCAAACTTTCGCGGTGTTCAAAAGTTCTGGTGCCAACTGAACAGGGGTCCGTTCGGCCCATCCATATTGTAGAATATGGAAACCTTAGCATAAAATGCAATGATGTTTTTAGTATAAAGAAATACTGGACCTGATTTACTAAACCTTATGTGCATTTGCCTGAACATTGATTGTGTGCATAAATATTTGGTATTTATTATGTAGCAATTTGCTTGATGAAGCTCCACTGTCTTAAAGGAAACACTTGGTGAGGGCTGTATTTTGGCAGGGATTGCCTATCCTACTGGATGCCTAAAGAAACTTCTGTGAAGGACTGTCTAGGTCGCACAAGATGCATCAATCAAAACAATCTTCAATGAAACAAGAAAAGCCGCTCCAGGTGAATGAGTCTCTGGTTAATCCCCACACACACTAGTCAGGTGCTAGCCCAGCTCACATGCTGTGTAACATAAGAAAATGATTCCGGACGGCTGCACTTCCAAAAATCCTTTTATTGAAGCTTCATATGACAAGTGGTTGACAGATGGAGCAGGGGACAAAAAGGTAGATGTGTTTCGCGCAAATGTTAGTGCTTAGCCATTACCTCAATGAGATGTTGATAGTAACACTATTGCTAGGAAATAAATTGAATATACAGTAGAAGTAATAGGGACTTTTCAGGTGCTATTTAGAATCCACAGACGTTATGTATAGTCAATATTAATTCATATCTTTATGGATATTAATAAAATTACCATAAAAAACAAAAAAAAATAATATCTGGTGTACATGTAATGTACATTTAGGATAATAATAAATTCTTAACATCCAACCTTCCATCGGTATACCCAAATATATCTCTTATAAGGGTTAAAGGTTATATTCTACTTTTTATCAATGATGTATCATTTGACACAGTTCCCCATAAACGTTTACTGTACAAAATAAGGTCCTTTGGCATGGACCATAGGGTGAGTACATGGATTGAAATCTGGCTACAATGGCGAGTTTAGAGGATGGTGATAAATGGGGAGTACTCGGAATGGTCAGGGGTGGGTAGTGGGGTCCCCAGGGTTCTGTGCTGGGACCAATCCTATTTAATTTGTTCATAAACGACCTGGAGGATGGGATAAACAGTTCATTCTCTGTATTTGCAGACGATACTAAGCTAAGCAGGGCAATAACTTCTCCGCAGGATGTGGAAACCTTGCAAAAAGATCTGAACAAATTAATGAGGTGGGCAACTACATGGCAAATGAGGTTCAATGTAGAAAAATGTAAAATAATGCATTTGGGTGGCAAAAATATGAATGCAATCTATACACTGGGGGGAGAACCTTTGGGGGAATCTAGGATGGAAAAGGACCTGGGGGTCCTAGTAGATGATAGGCTCAGCAATGGCATGCAATGCCAAGCTGCTGCTAACAAAGCAAACAGAATATTGGCATGCATTAAAAAGGGGATCAACTCCAGAGATAAAATGATAATTCTCCCACTCTACAAGACTCTGATCCGGCTGCACCTAGAGTATGCTGTCCAGTTCTGGGCACCAGTCCTCAGGAAGGAAATACTGGAAATGGAGCGAGTACAAAGAAGGGCAACAAAGCTAATAAAGGGTCTGGAGGATCTTAGTTATGAGGAAAGGTTGCAAGCACTGAACTTATTCTCTCTGGAGAAGAGACGATTGAGAGGGGATATGATTTCAATATACAAATACCGTACTGGTGACCCTACAATAGAAATAAAACTTTTTCGCAGAAGAGAGTTTAACAAGACTTGTGGCCACTCATTAAAATTAGAAGAAAAGAGGTTTAACCTTAAACTACGTAGAGGGTTCTTTACTGTAAGAGCGGCAAGGATATGGAATTCCCTTCCACAGGCGGTGGTCTCAGCGGGGAGCATCGATAGCTTCAAGAAACTATTAGATAAGCACCTGAATGACCACAACATACAGGGTTATACAATGTAATACTGACACATAATCACACATAGGTTGGACTTGATGGACTTGTGTCTTTTTTCAACCTCACCTACTATGTAACTATGTAGCAATAATCCTGCTGTACACATATATTAGACTGTCCATGATTGAAAAACTGTGGATATTTTTTAGATACTTTGACCTGCTTCATTTGGAAGAGGCAGTATGAATATGTCTGTAAGCAGGTTATCTACACAGTTGTGTGTCTTGACCCAAAGATGCACAACCAGAAGTAACAAAAGGTAGCCCAGGGGGAACCACTGACTAAAGGACCCAATAGGACGCTTGCAGATCTCAATAAGGATATGTTGTACTTATGAGCGAAAAATGAAGATAGTCAACCGATTTATACATGTGGGGGCTTTGAGAGTGATAACATCAAGAAACAAAGGACTTGTTCATCCACAGTATCCCCACAGCCCCCATAAAAGTGGTCCCAACACCCACATACACTAAAAGATCCTCTTGTGGTCAGGAGGAAGTACATTCAGGGGCAAAGATTAAGCATGATGCATAACATTATTACTAGACATGTGAAGAACAAGATGTTGTGTTCTGCGTTAACCTAATCTTCAATACACAGTGCTTTATGTAACATAATATATTACAGTCCTCCACATGTTCTACATTGTAAAGATTTCTGTTCCTCAGCATAAAGTGAAGTTGGACTAGCAAAAAGGTGAGCAGAAGCCATATAGAAGTGATTACACCTAGAAGATTTTTTCAGGTTTGGTGCTTGTTGTGAAAAGTCTAGACATGTGTGGCTTGTTTTGTTCCAAATTAATATTCGGGGGAAAAAAATTGTTATTCGGAGATTCGGATATATCTTAATTTGATGAATACCTGAATTACAGTATAAACAAAGTTTACTGAATGCTCTGAATAACGAAACAAAATTCTAATTGAAATTTGAATCAAGTTTTACATCGAATTCCATTCAAGTGCCCTGTACACATGACCGGTTTTGCTGTCAGAATAAACTCTGAAGGTTTTTCCGACGGAGTTCCGATGGAATTCCGCTCAAGCTGTCTTGCATACACATGGTCACACCAAATTCCAACCGTACAGAACGCGGTGATGTACAACACGTAAGACGGTACAAAGTCCGATAGGGCATACACACGGTCGGAATATATGATCAAAAGCTCCCCTCGGACTCTTTCTGTCGGAAATTCCGCTCGTGTGTACGCGGCATAAAATTAAAGACTGTGTGTGTTATTAGAGTACATTTCGAAATAATGCTGTTTTTGTTAAGCCAAAGGTGATTTAAAGAGTCATTGTAATAATTTGATAAAGATCTTTCTTTTGTTTGTTCACTTTGCCGCATTTGAATAGAAAAAAATATAACATTTTCAATTTGACCAATTCGAAATTTATCGATTCGAACGTCTCGAATCGAAAAAATCGGTAAATTCGCATAAAGGCAAAACTAATTCCGATTACGAATTCCGAATATGAATCCCCGAATACAAATTGAACAAATCAACCAAATTTAATGACACTAAATAACAAGATTAGCAAATCTAAACAAGACAAAACAAGCACATGTCTAGAGAAGTCACCATGATGAAAATTTCTAGAGGAGGTAAGGGGCCTGTGATAAGCAGTGAGACCAAAGGATGAAGGGTGAACTGTGTGTGCAAAGGATGGAGCAAAGACTCAGATGCCTTAATGTGAGAGCCCACTGGCTGCCTTTGTATGTAGCTTGGAGCAACGGCTAATTGTGCAGTTCAGAATCTCCCACTAGTGTCTTGGAAAAGTGTAATTACATGCATGCACATGTGTAATGATTCTAACGTATAGTTCTTCAGGCTTGACTTGGAAGTAATGTACTCTCCAGGAAGGATGCCATACCTTACAATCAGTTTCCATTGGGGGGATTTACTAAAACTACAGCGTGCAAAATCTGGTGCAGCTCTGCACAGAAACCAATCAGCTTGCAGGTTTTATTGTCAAAGCTTAATTGAACAAGTTAGAAGCTGATTGATTACAATGCAGAGCTTCACCAGATTCTGAGTGCTACAGTTTTAGGAAATGAATCCCCATTGTCTACTTCAGGCCATGCTCCTTCCGAACAGTCCATCCAGTCACAGACAAGGGTGAATATTTTTTTACTTTTTTTCTTCTTCAGTTCTTAATGTTATGTTTTGCTTTAAATGTAAACGGAGCGGAATTTCTGTCTAGAGCTCAGTTACACTGTTTCCTGAATAGCATTAAGCGGTTCATTGATTTTACTTGTTGCCCGGAGCTATTCTCCCCAAACATATAAAGATTATAATGGTTCAATCCTCTTGACAACCAAACCACCCTCTACAGCCCAATCGCATTGAATGAAAATTTTCCAAGTCATGAGATCATTTTATGACCCAGTTGAATAAATTTTGTGTGTCTGTCCTCACAACCACTGAGACTTTTACATAATTCAAGCTAAAAGCACTGATTTGTACAGTTCAATCTTAATACCTATAAGAGTCGAAATTAAGAGGTTAGTAGAAGAATGATGATATGATTTATTATTTTTATGTTATTTTGCCTGAGCTATTTATTTATTCCAGGGCTAAAGCTAACATAAGCCTCTGGTAATAGAAAGTAGTTTCTTTATCTTCTTTAAGTGGGAAAAGTAATCACAGAGACAGTTCATAATCTTTGTACGTTACAGTGGATGCTCACAATGCACACACACTCCACTTGAAAGGCGTCTACACTCTACATACAAATTCGCCCAGGCGTACTGCGGCATGCAATCACCGCAACCAAATGAACACTCCGAAGGGACCCAAAACAGAAAGGCAAATATAAAAGTGGAACTAATTGCAATATAATACAGTCTGTCATTGTCATTAACATGGTAGTTTTTGTTTTTCGGACTCCCACTATAATTAGTAGTATTACCTTTTGAACTTACCAGTAGATATGTTTTTTTTTTTTCAACTTCCTGTAACATGGTAACATGGTGTTTTCACTTCATTCTGAAGTGAAAACACGAAGCAGTGTTGTCACTTTATGCAAAGGGAAGGCTTAGATGGACATGTAACTTATACTTACGTATAGTTGGGAAGATACTGGATAGTTTAATAAAAGACCACATACACATGAGTTTGTGCTGGGAAAAAAAAAATAGATTTCTTTTTATCAGGAGGTAAGTAAAACCTTAGACAAAGGAGTGGTTGTGGACATAGTATAATTGGATTTTACAAAGGCGTTTGACACAGTTCCCCAAACAGGGCTAATGTGTAAGGTAAAGTCCACAGGCCTGGAAAAATCAGTTTGTAAATGGATAGAAAACTGTCTAAAAGATCGTATTCAGATAGTGGTTAATGATTCTTACTTTGAATGGTCTAAGGTCAGTGGTGTACCCCAAGGTTCAGTGTTGGAACCCTTACTTTTTAATATATGCATAAATGATATAGGGTCTGGGATTAAAAGTACCATTTCAGTCTTTGCAGATAACACCAAGCTATGCAGTGGAATAACATCCTTACAGGTTATCTCCAATTTACAAGCCAACCTCCACTGTTTAATTGGGCAACTATGTGGCAAATGAGGTTCAGTGTTGATAAATGTAAAGTTATGCACTTGGGAGCTAAGAATATGCATGTGTAGCACACTCTAGTATGTGCTAGAAGTAGAATTATAATTTACAGTAGGTAAAAACATAGTTTAGCTTAGAGTAAGCTTGAGCTATGGAATCTGGATCAGGGTTTATTAGAGTTCAGAGCTGGGTGACTCATCCTGGGAGCTCTCTGGTGCCTCCCCCTGGTATGGAAGGTTAGAGATTCTTCTAGAATTAGTGGGTGGAGGTTAGGGGGAGCTGCCTTGAATATTTATAGAGCCTCAGCCAATCCTCAGAGACTGGCTAGAAGGGGGCTGAGACCACTCCATAAATAGATGTGGGTCATGCCAGCAGGGACAGTTGGGTGGAAGATGGAGATACAGTGCTGAGGAGTCTGGGGGGTATCCTGCCTTAGGCCAGGGCTCAGGTGCTGAAAGGATCCTGCCACAACACACGGGAGGAAGTTCTTACTGGAGGCACGGGAGCAAGAGAGGACAACATGAGCAGATCAACTGGAGAAGAGTTAGTCTGAAGGACTGGTGTGGAGAGTTAGCCTGGAGGGCTAGAGAAAGGGGTAGCTGCAACCAGGTGGGGCAGTGCCTAAAGAGGTGGTGGTGGTGGGAGCAGTGGCCACAGAGGAGAAGTGACAAGCTGTTTCATTACATTTTTCCTACACAACAAGGGGCTTTGAGTCCCTGCCTGTAAAGGGCTATTGCTTCAATCTGATTGGGAGCCTGTCAGATCACCCTGCAGTGATTCAGCTGGTGCAAGCAAGCAAGTGTGTGCAGGAGGCTGTATATAGACTGTTCATAAAAAGATGTCCCTGAAGTTGTTGAAGTTTTGTTGAAGTCAAGTGGGCATCCCCTAACCTCCCATCCCTATCCATGTTATTAACCACTTGCCCTCTCAGTACTTATACCCCCTTCCTAACCAGGTAAATTTTCAGCTTTTAGCACCCACACATTTTGAATGAAAATTACTCAGGCATGCAACACTGTACAAATGTAAACAAGGAAAGACTTTCTCCTGCGCTCGTGAAGGCTTTGTTGGTATAGAGTGGTAGTACTTACAAAAGAAGAAAAAAAATAGAAGATGATCATGCGTGTCCCGCTGCTTAAACTGACCAAGGGTGGTCCGAAGAAGGCTAAGTGGAAAAAAGAGGTGGAAGGCGCATGATCTAACACTTGGATCAAGATAATACAGTTTATTCATATACAAAATAGATAAATGCATATACAGTAAAAAAGTTCATAAAAGCTGGGCTACAAAATATACACATTAAAAGTTAAAAGTTAGACATGCCCATGCAAGGGCAAGTGCTGAAAGGTGGTCTGATGTGTTTCGAGTGGTTCCCTCTTCATCAGAGCCTTGAAAAAGGAAGAAAGTCTGTTCAATATGGTAGACCAACATAAAAAGGAGTGGCTAGTTGGGAGGTGTATCACATGGTAAGTGATCGGTTCTCCTTAGCTCTAGACCTGTCCACATCCCAGCACTCTAAATAGAATAGATACCAAATATATGTAGAGCACATAGAGAAAGTGTTGGAATTGTACACTACACAATACAGACCAGAGACATATAATTTAAATTAATATGGTAAAATATGTAAAATGTAAACATGTTTAAGTTTTAAAAAAATAAAAGTATTAAACATTAGAAAGCCATTAAAAATTAGTATTTTCCTTATGTTATTGCTTAAAACATGTAAAGAACATTACTACTTGCTGAAGTGGGTTCACTATACATAGTTACAGATCGAGTGCAAGTGTGGATAGACAGGATGCAAATATACATACAGTGGGGGCGGAAAGTATTCAGACTCCCTTACATTTTTCACTCTTTGTTATATTGCAGTCATTTGCTAAAATCATTTAAGTTCATTTTTTTCCTCATTAATGTACACACAGCACCCCATATTGACAGAAAAACACAGAATTGTTGACATTTTTGCAGATTTATTAAAAAAGAAAAACTGAAATATCACATATATTCAGACCCTTTGCTCAGTATTTAGTAGAAGCACCCTTTTGATCTAATACAGTCTTTTTGGGAAAGATGCAACAACTTTTTCACACCTGGATTTGGGGATCCTCTGTCATTCCTCCTTGCAGATCCTCTCCAATTCTGTCAGGTTGGATGGTAAACATTGGTGAAACAAGTGTGAACAAATATCTGCGCTAACTAGAAAGAGTGGTTAGCTGCCAGCATAGTTTGTTGATTCATCAAACGCATATATACAAAAATTCAAACTGCAGCACTAAATGAAACAAAGTGATCAAATAAATAAAAATAGTCCATAAGAACTTTAGAAGAGTGGAGATGATGTGACGCCTCCACCAAACTTCAGTGTGCACAAAGAAAGCACACCACACCCACGTGCTGCCAATCTGCTTACCAGTACAATGTAAAAAAACACTCTGCCGGCGTTGCGAATTTAGTTTCCCATTGCTGACAGTTTTGTAGAGCTCCAGCGTCATGGGGAGGCATCCTATTAAAAGGCCCTCTCCCATTGGCTGTTGCATCTGCCACTGATATAAAAAACCGGCTGAATGATAGGTGGATTACGCCCTCAGATGACGTCCGGAAGTGACGAAACGCGTCAGGGTCGTAATCCACCGGAAGTGACGTGTGCGTTCCACGCACCGGAAGGAACCAGGAAGCAAGTGAAACCAGCCGCATACAGCGAGCGCTCTGGCAACTCCTCCCGGGAGACGTAGACTAAGGCACAGTGCACTTTACAAACGCTCTTTCTGCTTTACTATTGTTTTATTTTTGGTACGCAGTTTTTAAGGGGGGAGGGAACATTATATGTTAATAAACTTATCATTAGCAATATTACGCTATATGAGTTTGTTTTTTTCCCCTTATGGTATACTATTAATCGAGAATGCTAGCGACATCTGGTGGTTGGTGATAGAAGATGGATGGTTATTAAATAACAACAGTACAAAGGCCTGTATTTTCTGGAATTGTGGTGAGTGCAAACTCACTGGGGGACACCCCCTCACGCGGTGTTGTCTTTTTCCTGGTGACAAGAAACTCTTCATATGCACAGACTGGAATTCTTTTGAACTGTCCTGCACATCTTCTTTACCATTTTTTGTCTTATTTATATGTGTCTTGACATCGGGCACATAGCGCTGCTGCAAATAAGGAATCAGAGACTTGGCACCATTGATTTACACCTTTTTTTGCTTATGCATATATGTTTTTCATTTAAGAAGCTGCTTTTCTTTTTACTACATTTGATTTCATGGGCAGTCCTAGGCGCAGAGCATTGTGAGATATAGGCGTCAGTTTTTCACATATTTTGCATACGGTTTTACTTTTAATTTTTTTCTCTGCAGCCATGGATGTTCTCAGATATCTAAGTAGTAGACATATAGACATAAATGCTTTGTTCACTGTGAACGAACCCACCACCACAGAGATTAATTATAATGGAGCTTTGTCAGCATTAGGCCACACTTTAGAGAAACAGGTACGCACCTGGTGGGATATTTGCACTCTTGAGCAATATATAAAAGAGAAAATTATTATAAGAAGTCTAAGGTGGGATGTTGCCCCACAAGATGGTCTGGAAGACCAAGGCTCAGCCCAAGAGTGGTTAGATTTTTTTAATGGAGTTGGCTATAAATTACAGGAATTAGTACTCCAGAGAAAAAAACGCAAAATGGCAAACATAGAGTTAAAAATCACTAATCTACAGTATCAATTAGAGCCAATCAAGGATAGTCAGCTCATCATTGATTTTAACAATAGAGTTCAAAAAAGATTAGAAAAAGTAGATAGGGAAACACAAAAAAAGAAAATTAAGAAGTATCACAGGGATTTAGAAGATTTTAAATCAAATTTAGTTTACTCTTGGCAGCAAGTACCCAGTAACAAAGAAGGCACGCCCCCATCATCCCAAAAATCCCAGGGCCCTACTTTAGCACCAAGCCAAACCAACCCCAACCCCACATCTATTAACCCATATGTGTATGACAATGATTATGCAGAAGAAACCATACGCTCCCCCAAATTCTCCACTCCAATTCAAAGAGGTGGAGGAAAAGGTAGAGGGCTAAAGAGACAAGGTAAACAAAAAGGAAATAATCAGAAGGAATATAATCCACCCGGTCTATTGGATATTCCTATATATAATAAATTTCAACCATTGCAAGAATACCAGACCAATCAGGAATATTATAGCAATCAAATGCACCCACGTCCTTTTTTAGGGAGAGGGAGGGGATTCCAACAAAGGGGACGGGGACCACCCCCACGGAGAGGGAGACCTCCACCTTACTCCCAGCCCTCGAACCAGTACAGGGGTCCACAACCCCCGTTCCAGTACAGAGGTTCACAACCTCCACCTCAACACAGAGGTCCACCACTTCCATTTCAACACAGAGGTCCAAAACCTTGGAATTACCAAAAACCTCCCCAGTGGAAGGAACAGCATCCACAAATAGAGAAGAACGAAAAAGGCAATACAGAGGATGTAGGGCAGGATCTAGAATCCAAAAAAAGAAGAAGGGGGTCCGAGTAGGAGGTATTTTTAATTTGTCTGAAGTCGAATTATCGCATAAGGAATTGAATATTTTAAATTTGGGTCTCAAATGTGGTCTAAAAAAACCCATTAATAAATTTGATGTTTTTATTGATATTCATAAATATATCAGAAAATTAAACATCAAAAAATATTTCCTAGGGTGCGCTCCTCCATCCACCACCACTGTTACCAGAAAATCCAATACACCAATTAACAGTGGTTTAAAAAATAAGTCTCTGTTCAACCCCTTGAATAATCCGAATCATCAAGTTGAGGTGTTCAAGGGACTTATTATACGTGATTTGGAACAGCTTAAACCAAATAAAAATGTGAATGTGAGACACATCAGTGAGGGCATTTCTCTGTTGGAAAAATGGAAAGAAATTGTTATAAGGCCGGCAGACAAGGGAGGAGGTGTGGTGATACTCCCGAAAGAAATGTATCATAACCAGATCATAGAAATGTTATCTGATCAGGTAACATACAAACCCTTGGAGAGAGACCCTACTCATGCCTATAGGGACCAATTGAAAATTTTGGTAGAGATGGGATCTAGGAGTGGAGTGTTAAGCGACAAAGAGAAGCAATTTTTGGTTCCGTCGAGTAGTCGTATCCCTACGTTGTACACTCTGCCGAAGATACATAAAGACCCTTCTAATCCTCCAGCAAGACCCATAGTAAACAGTATAGGATCTGTATCAGCAAGAATGGGACAATACCTAGATTGTTTTTTACAAAAAAGCGTTATGAACACCAGGTCATATCTGAAAGATACAAAAAACTTTTTAAACTTTTTGCAGAACATAGACCTAGCGGGTAGACCACAGATCCTTCTTGTCACAGCAGACGTCTCATCTCTGTATTCTATCATACAGCATGACGATGCTTTGTTGGCACTTAACTGGGCCCTTAGCCAAAGGGACGACCTTCCCCATAACCAAAAAGTTTTTTTAAGGAATGCCCTAGATTTTTGTCTCGGCCATAATTATTTTTGGTATGGAAACACCTTTTATATACAACAGAGAGGAGTGGCGATGGGTGCCAAATTTGCGCCGAGTATCGCAAATCTCTTTATGGCGGAGTGGGAGGATAAGACCATTTTTAAAGATCAGCGCTCTGAATTAATTTTTTATAAACGTTTTATTGACGATTTATTTTTTATCTGGGCCGGACCATCTGAGTCATTGGAACAATTTTTACAGGTTTTAAATTGTAATAGCAATAACATTAGACTAACCTCCAATTGGCACAGTGATACCATTAACTTTCTGGATGTAACCATCTATCGACGTGAGGATAGATTGGAGACTAAAGTGTTCTTCAAAAAGACAGATAGGAACAGTTATCTTCCCATTACCAGTGGCCATCACCCTCTATGGCTAAAAAACATCCCGAAAGGACAGATCATGAGGGTAAGAAGAAACTGTTCAGAAGATACTGAATTTTTGCTCCAATCAAGGACACTCACGGAAAGATTCGAGGCTAAAGGTTATAAACCCGATATGTTAAAGAAAGTGGTGGATGAAGTAGCAGCCCTCCCAAGAGCAATCTGTCTACAAGAAACAACTAAGGAAATCCCCTCTCAGAAAGGAAACAACCGTAATAATGAATGGGGTTTCATATCCCAATTCCATTCCCAATATAAGGAAGTCGAGGAAATTTTTAAAAAACACTGGCATATCCTTTTGATGGATAAAAAATTGACAAGTGTGCTGCCAGCCGCTCCTCAATTCATCTATAGAAAAACCACCAATTTTGGTGACAAAATAGTCAAGAAAGTGCTAGACCCCCCTCAACGCCCCCAGACCTTTTGGGATCGTAACGGATTCTTTGCATGCAGAAAATGCAAAGCATGCAGAGAGGTCGCAAGACCTTTAAGGGGTATTGAAAGTTTTATCTCTCCAGTGAACAACCGGTCTTTTGATATCAAACAGTTTATTACATGTAATAGTTCTTATGTTGTCTACGCTTTAAGGTGCCCTTGTGGCCTGATTTATATAGGCCGGACAAAGAGATTGTTACGGATTAGAATCGCGGAGCACATTAACAACATTAAGATTGGATACAAAGACCACAATGTATCTTTGCATTTTAGGTTGAAACATAACAGGGACCCCAAGGGGTTGGAATTTTGGGGAGTTGAACATCTCCAAACTCACTGGAGGGGTTTGAACCGCATTCGCGAATTATCCAAGCACGAAACTCGATGGATATATTCCGTAGACGCACTTTCCCCCAGAGGTCTCAATATAGAGCTCGATATAAACTGCTTTATTAGTGATACATAATTCCCACCTCTTAATGTCTCTAACATAATATTCCCTATGAGATATAGTTTAATTATTTATTTCTTATCATAATTAATTAATTATTTATTTCTTATCATTTTTATTAAAATTCATAATCACATTGATCATAGAATCGTTTTATTGTGAATGGCCATACGGTCTATACATACATACACATAATCTCCCCCATCTTTAGTTGATACATTATTTTAGCCTATTTTTAAGGTATTCTTTTTTAACTTTAGGCAGCTGGTTTTACCTATCACATATTTAAATAGTTAGTACACCTATTTATCTCTATTTATACCATAAATGTGTATTTAATGCCATTGTATTGCATCCTCCACGTATAGTATTAATAGTATTTATTTTCTGTTGCTGGATAACATTATGATAATTTTTATCATTGGATATTAGTATTCACTAGTTTTTATCCCGACATTTATAATAATATTGAAGACTGCTATGGTATATGCTAAATAAGCAGTCCAAACGGGATAAGTTGATACATGGAGGATTGCATCCCATCATGTTATATGTCCTATATTATGCCCATTGCTTGATGTACAGTGAGGATATTGAATAGATGTTGTTTGGGCTCAAACAAAGTACTGTTATGTATAGGACATAGATGTCACAATTTTCTTCCGATACAGGCGGCAGTGGCAGGTTTCTTTTTTTAAAAAAACACTCTGCCGGCGTTGCGAATTTAGTTTCCCATTGCTGACAGTTTTGTAGAGCTCCAGCGTCATGGGGAGGCATCCTATTAAAAGGCCCTCTCCCATTGGCTGTTGCATCTGCCACTGATATAAAAAACCGGCTGAATGATAGGTGGATTACGCCCTCAGATGACGTCCGGAAGTGACGAAACGTGACGTGTGCGTTCCACGCACCGGAAGGAACCAGGAAGCAAGTGAAACCAGCCGCATACAGCGAGCGCTCTGGCAACTCCTCCCGGGAGACGTAGACTAAGGCACAGTGCACTTTACAAACGCTCTTTCTGCTTTACTATTGTTTTATTTTTGGTACGCAGTTTTTAAGGGGGGAGGGAACATTATATGTTAATAAACTTATCATTAGCAATATTACGCTATATGAGTTTGTTTTTTTCCCCTTATGGTATACTATTAATCGAGAATGCTAGCGACATCTGGTGGTTGGTGATAGAAGATGGATGGTTATTAAATAACAACAGTACAAAGGCCTGTATTTTCTGGAATTGTGGTGAGTGCAAACTCACTGGGGGACACCCCCTCACGCGGTGTTGTCTTTTTCCTGGTGACAAGAAACTCTTCATATGCACAGACTGGAATTCTTTTGAACTGTCCTGCACATCTTCTTTACCATTTTTTGTCTTATTTATATGTGTCTTGACATCGGGCACATAGCGCTGCTGCAAATAAGGAATCAGAGACTTGGCACCATTGATTTACACCTTTTTTTGCTTATGCATATATGTTTTTCATTTAAGTAGCTGCTTTTCTTTTTACTACATTTGATTTCATGGGCAGTCCTAGGCGCAGAGCATTGTGAGATATAGGCGTCAGTTTTTCACATATTTTGCATACGATAAAAAACATGCAATGTAATCAAATGATGCCAAGGCTCAACAGTAACTCAAAGTGACACTCCATCACAGATAGCCAAAAGATGGGAAAAGCCAATTGGTCACATATCTTTACATAGTCTCTTTCCCCCTGAACGCAACCCTCCTCTCTCAGCTATGGTGCTCCATCTCCTCAATATGTCACCTTCCTTACAGACAGGCTTCACTTTCCTTTCGTCACTGATTAGGCCTCAGACCTCCCTCCCATTACCCGGCAACCACAACCAGCAGGGTAAATGTTGGTGGACAGCCATTTTTAGGTCTCTCCAGAGATGCTCAATTGGGTTTAAGTCAGAGCTCTGGCTGGGCCATTCAAGAACAGTCACAGAGTTGTTGTGAAGCCACTCCTTCTTTATTTTAGCTGAGTGCTTAGGGTCATTGTCTTATTGGAAGGTAAGCCTTCGGCCCAGTCTGAGGTCCTGAGCACTCTGGAGAAGGTTTTCGTCCAGGATATCCCTGTACTTGGCCGCATTCATCTTTCCCTCGATTGCAACCAGTCATCCTGTCCCTGCAGCTGAAAAACACCCCCACAGCATGATGCTGCCACCACCATGCTTCACTGTTGGGACTGTATTGGACAGGTGATGAGCAGTGCCTGGTTTTCTCCACACATACCACTTAGAATTAAGGCCAAAAAGTTCTATCTTGGTCTCATCAGACCAAACAATCCTATTTCTCACCGTCTTGGAGTCCTTCAGGTGTTTTTTAGCAAACTCCATGCAGGCTTTCATGTGTCTTACACTGAGGAGAGGTTTCCGTCGAGCCACTCTGCCATAAAGCCCTGACTGGTGGAGGGCTAAAGTGATGATTGACTTTCTACAACTTTCTCCCATCTCCCGTCTGCATCTCTGGAGCTCAGCCACAGTGATCTTTGGGTTCTTCTTTACCTCTCTCACCAAGGCTCATCTCCCCCGACAGCTCGGTTTGGCCAGATGGCCAGCTCTAGGAAGGGTTCTGGTCGTCCCAAACGTCTTCTATTTAAGGATTATGGAGACCACTGTGCTCTTAGGAACCTTTAGTGCAGCAGAAATTTTTTTGTAACCTTGGCCAGATCTGTGCCTTGCCACAATTCTGTCTCTGAGCTCTTCAGGCAGTTCCTTTGATCTCATGATTCTCATTTGCTCTAAAATGCACTGTGAGCTGTAAGGTCTTATATAAACAGGTGTGTGGCTTTCCTAATCAAGTCCAATCAGTATAATTAACCACTTGACAACTGGGCACTTAAACCCCCTTCCTAACCAGACCAATTTTCAGCTTTTGGTGCTCTCACATTTTGAATGACAATTACTCAGTCATGCAACACTGTATCTTTATGAAATTTTTGTCCTTTTTTTCACACAAATAGAGCTTTCTTTTGGTGGTATTTAATCACTGCTGGGTTCTTTATTTTTTGCGCCGTAAAAGAAAAAAGACCGAAAAATCTGTAAAAAAATACATTTTTCTTCATTTCTGTTATAATATTTTGCAAATTAGTAATTTTTCTTCATATATTTTGGCCAAAATTTATACCGCTACATATCTTTGGTAAAAATAACCCAAATCGGTGGATATTATTTGGTCTTTTTGAAAGTTATAGAGTCCAAAAGCTATGGTGCGCATATCTGAAAATTGATCACACCTGAATTACTGACGGCCTATCTAATTTCTTGAGACCCTAACATGCCAGAAAAGTACAAATACCCCCCAAATGACCCCTTTTTGGAAAGAAGACATTCCAAGGTATTTAGAAAGATGCATGGTGAGTTTTTTGAAGTTGTCATTTTTTCCCACAATTCTTTGCAAAATCAAGGTTTTTTTTTTACTTTTTTTTTTTTCCACAAAATTGTCATATTAGCAGGGTATTTCTCACAGACCGCATATGCATACCACAAATTACACCCCAAAACACATTCTGCTATTACTCCCGAGTATGGTGATACCACATGTGTGAGACTTTTACACAGCGTGGCCACATACAGAGGCCCAACATGCAGGGGAGCACCTTCAGGCGTTCTGGAGCACCCAGGCCAATTCTGACATTTCTCTCCTACATGTAAAAATCATCATTTATTAGCTAGAAAATTACTTAGAACCCCAAAACATTATATATGTTTTTTTAGCAAAGACCCTAGAGAATACAATGGCGGTCGTTGCAACTTTTTATCTCGCACGGTATTTGCGCAGCAATTTTTTTAACGTGTTTTTTTTGGAAAAAAAAATGTTTTGTGCTTTACAAAAACCAAAACAGTAAAGTTAGCCCAATGTTTTTGCATAATGTGAAAGATGAAGTTACGCCAAGTAAATAGATACCCAACATGTCACCCTTCAAAATTGCACGCGCTTGTGGAATGGCGCCAAACTTTGCTACTCAAAAATCCCCATAGGCGACGCTTTAAAATTTTTTACTGGTTACATGTTTTGAGTTACAGAGGAGGTCTAGGGCCAAAATGATTGCTCTCGCTCTACCGATCGCAGCGATACCTCACATGTGTGGTTTGAACACCGTTTTCATATGTGGGCGGGACTTACGTATGCGTTCGCTTCTGCATGCGAGCACACAGGGACAGGGGCGCTTTAAAAATTTTTTTTTTTTTTTTTATTGTTCATTTTACCTTATTTATTTTAGTTTGATGCTTTTTTACAAAAAAAAAATTTTTGACCACTTTTATTCCTATTACAAGGAATATAAACATCCTTGTAATAGGAATATGGCATGACAGGTCCTCTTTACAGTGAGATATGGGGTCAATAAGACCCCACATCTCACCTCTAGGCTGGGAAGCCTGAAATTAAAAAAAAAAAAAAAAAAAAAGATCCTGGCTTCGATCGTAGCGGTGAGTCGGTAGAAGCACCGCAAGGCGGCGGGAAGGGGGGACGTCCCCTCTCGCCTCCCGTAAGAACGATCAAGCAGTGGAACAGCTGCTATGATAGTTCTCATGGTGTAGGGAATCGCCGGCTGAAAAAGCTGATATCTGAATGATGCCTGTAGCTGCAACCATCATTCAGATATCTCCTCACAAAGTCAAGGACGTTGTATGACGGCCGGCGGGCGGGAAGTGGTTAAAACGCTTTTTTTTTTTTAACACAAAGTTGTCCATTTATACAATATTTCTACCACATAACATGTACATGCCAAAAATGACACCCCAAAATAGATTCTCCTGCTCCTCCTGAGTACGGCGATACCCCATGTGTGAGACTTCCACAGCCTGGCCACATACAGAGGCCGAGTACAGCTGAGCATGGCTCAGCATGGCAGGGTATGGCGGGGTATTGCGGAGTATGGCGGGGTATTGTGGAGTATGGCGGGGTATTGCGGGGTATGGCGGAGTATGGCGGGGTATGGCGGGGTATGGCGGAGTATGGCAGGGTATGGCAGGGTATTGCGGAGTATGGCGGGGTATTGCGGGGTATGGCGGAGTATGGCGGAGTATGGCGGGGTATGGCGGGGTATTGCAGAGTATGGCGGGGTATTGCGGGGTATGGCGGAGTATGGCAGGGTATGGCGGAGTATGGCGGGGTATGGCGGAGTATGGCGGGGTATTGCGGAGTATGGCGGGGGCATGGCAGAGTATGGCGGGGGGCATTGCAGAATATGGCGGGGGCATTGCAGAGTATTGTGGGGGCATTGCAGAGTATTGCACAGCATTGCAGAGTATTGTGGGGGTATTGCAGAGTATTGCACAGCATTGCAGAGTATTGTGGGGGCATTGCAGAGTATTGCAGAGTATTGTGGGGGTATTGCAGAGTATTGTGGGGGTATTGCAGAGTATTGCAGAGTATTGTGGGGGTATTGCAGAGTATTGTGGGGGCATTGCAGAGTATTGCAGAGTATTGTGGGGGTATTGCAGAGTATTGTGGGGGTATTGCAGAGTATTGCACAGCATTGCAGAGTATTGTGGGGGTATTGCAGAGTTTTGCACAGCATTGCAGAGTATTGTGGGGGTATTGCAGAGTATTGCACAGCATTGCAGAGTATTGTGCTGGTATTGCAGAGTATTGCACAGCATTAGTAGTGAGGGATGGCTGAGCATGGATGGATGGATGTCTCTGTGCAGCACTGTGGGCACTACACATACAGCCCACAGCGCTGCAGACATCCATCCATCCCCCTCCCCGCTCACAGTGTACCGATCGGTACACAGGAGGGGAGGAGAGGAACCGGCGTCATCAGATGACGCCGGTCTGTTTACATGTGATCGCGCCGTCATTTGACGGCTCGATCACATGGTAAACGGCCGCGATCAGCGGCCATTTACCGGGATCCGTGACGCGCCGGGTCCCCTGGACCCGGCGCGTCACGGATGTGTTCGGGTGCGCGCCCCAGGGGGCGCGCGAGAGGGGAATTCTGGGAGGACGTCATAGTACGTCCACCCAGAGTTATCCAACCGCCCTGCAGCCGTCATTCGGCTATGGGCCGGTTGGTAAGTGGTTAAACACAGCTGGACTCAAATGAAGGTGTAGAACCATCTCAAGGATGATCAGAAGAAATGGACAGCACCTGAGTTAAATATATGAGTGTCACAGCAAAGGGTCTGAATACTTAGGTCCATGTGATATTTCAGTTTTTCGTTTTTAATAAATCTGCAAAAATGTCAACAATTCTGTGTTTTTCTGTCAATATGGGGTGCTGTGTGTACATTAATGAGGACAAAAAATGAACTTAAATGATTTTAGCAAATGGCTGCAATATAACAAAGAGTGAAAAATTTAAGGGAGTCTGAATACTTTCCGTCCCCACTGTATATATATATAAAAAAAACATATATATATATAATATTTAATTATACACAATGCACATGTGCATGTACATGTATACATGTGCATACAGCATGCACAGGCAGGTGCACATGTACACAAGTATTCATATACATACATACATACATACACACAAAAAGAACATGCATTTGTTCTACAGGGTGAAAGTCGCCAGTGTGTATTAGCTGGTGACAGAATTAGAATGACTGTTATGTGAACATATCAGTGTGCAATCAAAGCACATAGACACATACGTGCAAAGGTGTGCGCATGGATTGAGCTTGTAAAAGTGCCTGTTGCAGTGGGATGAGTTGAGAGACTGGTGAGAGTGTGTGAGGGAACTGAATCGCACCTACCTATGTAGTGTAGAGAGATGTATTTCATATATTTTTTGTGGATCTGTCAATTGTACCTACAGAGAAAATGACACAAGAAAAATGGACCTGGGAGGGATGACCCAATCTGCTGGTATATGTCAATTATGACAATATCAGTCAGTGTAGGGATAGAGAATGAATGAATACATAGAGTGAGTGAGACATCCATATTACTGAGTCTGACCTGCAACCGAGATTATGAGGGAGCTGCAGCCTGCGTGCATCAGTTGAAAAACAAGAGGCAAATATTTCTGTGGGGATTCTAAGTGTCTCCTACCAGAGTGTGGCTGTCTCCATGGCTCACCATCTTTGTGGCCTATTCAAATGGTGACAATACAATGCCTTATCTTCCCATTGCTCTTGATTTAACTATGCACACTGTATGTGCGCATGGTTGGTTGGGCCGTCGTTTGTCCTGGCCGTGCCTTCGTTTCACGTCCCGGAGCTGCGACGCGCGCTGGGGGCTTCCCCTCCCCCCTGATGTGACGCGGGGGGAGGAGTTTCCTCCACTGCGCGTCGACGTCATGCCGCCCGTGCCGGCGGCTTGGCGTCCTCGTGGCAAAGCCAGGCTCCACCTTAGTAATCGGCCATTCTCTCCCGCCACCCGGTTAAGCCATATCAAAGGATTGTGGTCTGTCATGACGGTAAAAGAGCATCCATACACATAGGGCTGCAGTTTCTTTAAAGCCCAGACTAAGGCTAAACACTCTTTTTCCATGACAGCATATCCAACTTCACGGGGTAACAACTTGCGGCTGAGATACGCCACCGGGTGCTCTTTCCCGTCTTCGCCAACTTGACTTAGTACGGCTCCCAGTCTGAACATGGAGGCATCAGTATGAATGACAAAACGTTTGTTAGGATCGGGTGCCGCCAGTATGGGAGCTTGCGTTAGGGCAGTTTTTAACTGATGAAAAGCTGTCTCGTACTCCGGGGACCACAGGACCTGTCTAGGGAGAGTCTTTTTGGTCAGGTCCGCCAGGGGTTTGGCTATGTCACTATAGTGGGGTACAAATTTCCTGTAGTACCCTGCTGTCCCTAAAAATGCAAGTACTTGGGTCTTGGTTCTGGGAACTGGCCAGTTTAGGACGGCCTCGATTTTTGCCTCTGCTTCCCACACCCCACTCCCAGATATTGCACCTCAGACATCCCGATATTACATTTGTCTGGCTTCAGGGTCAGGTTAGCGGCTCGGATCCTATCTAGCACTATTCCCAGGTGTCTAAGATGTTCCTCCCATGTCTGGCTATAGATTGCGATGTCATCAAGATATGCGCATGCAAAATCTTGTAGACCATCGAGGAGTTCATCTATCATCCGCTGGAAGGTAGCATTCTTCATCCCGAATGGCATTACCCGAAACTGGTAAAGGCCGAACGGGGTGATGAAGGCCGACTTTGGAATTGCTTCCGCTTCCAAGGGAATCTGCCAGTAGCCCTTACATAAGTCAATAGTCGTCAGATAATGTCCCTGAGCTATTTTGTCCAGCAATTCGTCCACTCGGGGCATAGGGTAGGCATCTGTCACAGTACAGTCATTCAGTCGCCTATAGTCCACACAAAATCGGGTCGTGCCATCCCATTTTGGGACTAATACTACAGGGGAAGCCCAGGGGCTTGCCGATGGTTCGATCACCCCTAACTCGAGCATCTCCCTAATCTCCGCTCTCATCCCTTCTTGCACTGCTCCGGGAATCCTATAGGCTGGTTGTCTCAGGGGCTTCTGCCCGGGGGTCTCTACCTTGTGCACAGCTATGTGAGTGTACCCAGGGAGTGTCAAGAACATCTCCTGCCGGTCCTGGAGTAATTCTTTCTTGGGATCCTAATCTATCTCCTAGCCGTATATCCTCCACACCCCTGGAACAGTTACTGATTTCGGGAAGCTCCAGCATCGGTAGATATTCAGAGTCCCCGGTGGCAGGAGTGCATATGGCAGCTACGGCCTCAGTCCTCTCATGATAGGCCTTCATCATATTAATGTGGAACGTCCTCTTAAAGCGTTTGTAAAGGTGTTTTTTTTTTTTTTTTAAAATAACAAACATGTTATACTTACCTTCACTGTGCAGCTCGTTCTGCACAGAGTGGCCCCGAACCTCGTCTTCTGGGGTCCCTCGGCGGCTGTTTCAGCTCCTCCCCGCAAGCATTCACCACCTTAATGCGAGCTCCCTCGCACGGTGGTGAGTGCTTGCGGGCGCGCTCCCGTGATACAGCCGGCGGCTATAGCCGCTCACTGTATCACTCGGCCCCGCCCCCCGGCGCGCCGCGTCATCGGATGTGATTGACAGCAGCGCGAGCCAATGGCTGCGCTGCTTTCAATCCATCCACTGCAGCCAATCAGCGGCCAGGGTGAGCGGAGGAACAGATGTCGGGAACGCGAAGCTGACTTTCGAGGCGTCAGGTAAGTAAAACGGGGGGGCTGGGGGCGGCGGTTCTGTCAGAAGTTTTTTCACCTTAATGCATAGAATGCATTAAGGTGAAAAAATTTTTACCTTTACAACCCCTTTAATGTTTGTGTCTGCACAGCTGGCAACCACGTAGGTGGTATCGCACAGCTGTTTTACCACCTGATAGGGGCCCTGCCAGGGAGGCCTGTAATTTATTTTGCTTCAGGGGTTTTAGTACCAGGACTTTCTGTCCGATATAAAAGGTGCAATTCCGCGCAGACCGATCATACCAAACCTTCAGCTGACTCTGGGCCGATTGCATATTCTCATGGACTAGATCGGTAAGTTCCCACAGGCGCTCCCTGAGTTCCAAGACATAACTAAGGATGGGGAGGCCTTCTGGATCCTTTACCCCCTCCCACTGGGCCCTCACTAAGTCTAAGGGCCCCCTAACCCTTCGCCCATACAACAGCTCAAATGGGGAAAACCCTGTGGACTCTTGGGGTACCTCTCTATAGGCGAACAGTAGATGGGAAAGATATTTCTCCCAATCCTTCCTACTCTCCACGAAGGCCCGAAGCAGCTGCTTCAGGGTCCCGTTAAATCTCTCACACAGCCCATTAGTCTGAGGGTGGTAGGGGGAGCTCTGGAGGGGTTGAATCCCACAGAGACGCCAGAGCTGCTGCATCAGCTCGGCTGTGAACTGGGTACCCTGATCGGACAATATCTCCTGGGGAAACCCTACCCTAGTGAATACCCGCAGTAAGGCATCTGCTACTGTATCTGCCTGGATATTGGCTAAGGGAATGGCCTCTGGGTACCGGGTGGCATAATCCACCACCGTAAGAATATACTTCTTCCCAGTGGCACTGGGGCGGGCCAGTGGGCCTATAATATCAACCGCAATGCGGCTAAAGGGTTCTCTAATGATCGGCAGGGGTTGCAGCGAGGCTTTTGGGTGATCCCCTGTCTTCCCTACTTTCTGAAAAGGTCCAGCAGTATTCTCGCACCTCAGCATGTAACCTGGGCCAGAAGAACGCATGAGACAACCGACTCCGGGTCTTAGCTATCCCTAAATGTCCGGCCAAGGGAATGTCATGAGCCAGCCGCAATAGCTCCCGTCTGTATTTCTGGGGTACAACTAGCTGTTTGTGGGGACCCTGTCGCTTACCGGTACCCATTCCCTCGGTGTAACGATATAGAAATCCCCCCTCCCACTCTATTCTGTCTTCCCCCAACCCCCCTGGATCCTTGCCCGCCCTGTCCCGATAACCAGCTAATGTTGGGTCATTCTGAGTCTCTTGCCTAATGTCGGAGGGAGAATCCCAGGACACAGAGTTGTCAAGTCGGGGTAATGTAGGAGGATTTGGTCTTACCTGGGTCCCCATAGGAGTGGAGTTGCCTTGAAGTTGGCTCTGACGTCGGGTGGTCACGGCCATGGCGGCCTCTGGGGCATATGAGGAAGTCAAATGCCCCAAATCGTTCCCCAAAAGTACTTCCGCGGGTAACTCACGTAGTAATCCCACTCGCACTTGTCGCTCCCCTGAGCCCCAATTCAAGAGGACTTGGGCGGTGGATAAACGTAGCACCTTGCCCCGGGGCAAATGGGGAATCATGTGAGGCTGGATGAGGGTAATCGTAGCCCCGGAATCGCGGAGTCCCTGGGCCGGCTGCCCATTAACCCATACTGCCTGACGATGGTGCTGCCGATTATCTCCGGCAGCAGCTTGAACGGGATCAGCCAAACTCTCCCTGAACATCTCGATGGTTGGGCTCGTTCTGGAAGCAATGAGCCACTGGTCTGGATGGATGAGCAGTCTCTCGGTACCTCGTGGATCGGGTAGGACAATATCACTGCAGATGACCGGTTTGGTTACAGGTATAGCACTTAGGTCCGTTAGGAGGGTTGGGTCAGGTTGGGGGTCTAGAGGCAGACCACTGAGGTACTGAAGTTGGGTTAGAGGCTGGTAAACTGGGCCGAGATAGTGGATAGCGCTCGCTTTCGCCTGACCTTTGAGAGTCCAGATATTCATCAGCCAAAGTAGCCGCTTGCTGTACAGTCTGTGGTCGCTTATCTCGCACCCAATCCCGTACTACCGGAGGGGTGTGGTTAAAGAACTGTTCTAAGAGTACTAGCTGGGTGATGTCCTCTATGGTATGAGCGTGGCTTCCCTGGAACCAGCCCTTAAGGTTCCGCTGCAAACGATGTGCCCACTCCATGTATGTTATGTTGGCTTGTTTCCAGGATTCTCTAAACTTACTCCGACTGACTTCGGGTGTAATGGCAAATCGGGCTAGCAGAGCTTCTTTTACCCGGTCATAATTTTTAGCGTCCTCATCCTCCAGGGCCCGATACGCATCGGCTGCTCTGCCAGTCAAATTACTCGCCAGTAAAGCAACCCAATCTTGGGACAGTACATTATGTGTCTGGCATAGGCTCTCAAAGTCCTGCAGGAACGCCTCAATTTCCTCCTCTCCTTCCTTAAATAGTTTGAACACCCGAAAGGGTAACTTACGGAAAGGCGCTGTATCTTTAGGTGTTGTCTTCGATTGCTGTATTTCCGCCATTCTCCGCTCATGTTGCCGCTCTAGTTCTCTCTCTTGTTACTCATCCTGCCACTGGATGTCTCTAATGGCATTCTGTATGGCGGTCTCTGATGGGTTAGCACCATATAATGCCAACCGCTCTCGAACTCGTTGCTGAAACAAGTCTTCAACTGACCGGGGTCCCACATCACCATTCCTCTGATCCATCTTGGCTAGCTCACTGATCAGGGTGGCCTTCTTCTTTGTCCCACAGGTCCCTCAACGGCTCTCAAGTAAGTCTTTCAGCGTGGCTCTCCTGCAGGCTGCATAGCTGGCCATTCACTGTGGTGGTTTGGAGTGTCCCAGTAACTGGAGAGCAAATCCCACAGCTGCCAACCAATGTAACGAGCCCCTTGCTCACTCAGTTCCACTCTCCCAACACTCCTCTGCTGCTATAGAATCAGACTGCAGATCACAACATCTGATTGTTCGGTCATCCGATGCTCCGGGACTAGTCCAGTTGTGATAGCTCAGAACAAACACCAGGCAGGCTGTATGTAAGTTCAACCAGGAATGTCCTTTATTGCAAAATACAGGCTTTTATACACTAAAAGTGGAGGTGCAGACCTCCTGCTCATATTACTCTAACAATACAGTTGTAACCTAATTAACCTAATTAACATGAGCTAATTAACTAATCCCTTTAGACAGCCTAGATGACTCAGACATGACCTTTAGGCCAGACTGGCCGTCTTGTAGTTCAGAAAATCCAATCAACATTATCACAATCAACATAGACTCTTCTTCACACAATAGCAGAGTTAATTAACACAAACAACAATGGGGATCTAATGACTCTTAGATCCCATACTAGAGACTTATTTACAATACACATTTTAGCAGACAACAGACAGACAGGTGTTGGAATTTACATCAGCATCTCCTAACAGTATCTGTCCCAGCATTATGAATCAGTCACTATTCCAATATTCATGACAATCACTAAACAGAGGAAATGATGCCCTGCCTGAGGACTGACCACCACGTCCGCCTCTTTACATTTAATCAATGTAAAGAGGTGTTTGATGCACTTTAATTTGAGTAATCACACTACACAGACACACTTCACAGATACACTATAAAATACTGCAATATAATGCGCCAAACGTACAGTGACTCACAAAACTATATGGCGTTAAACTGGCAGTAACGCACACAAAATTAAATGGCGTTAAACTGGCAGTAACACACACAGTACTATATGGAGTTAAACTGGCAGTAACGCACAGAAGTAAATGGCGTTAAACTGGCAGTAACGCACCAAACTATATGGCGTTTAACTGGCAGTATCGCACACAGAACTATATGGCGTTAAACTGGCAGTAACACACACAGAAGTAAATGGCGTTAAACTGGCAGTAACACACAGCACTATATGGCGTTAAACTGGCAGTAACGCACACAGAACTCTATGGCGTTAAATTGGCAGTTATGCACACAAAACTATATGGTGTTAAACTGGCAGTAACACACACAGAACTATATGGAGTTAATACTACACTTTTTGCAGCCAGTTGTCATCCATCCCACACCATCAATGCGATCCCTTATGGGGAGTTTATTTGAGCTAAACGTAACTGTTCAACAATCTCAACCTTTGAACTAGAATGTAAGGTCATTCATCAGCGCTTATTGGACCGAGGTTATAACAAATCTGTTATATACCAAGGACTAGAAAGGGTTTTGATGATGGACAGACAGGAATTACTGTCAGATAAGCCTAAAACAAAGAGAGAGCATAAAAATAAGAGCAAACCTCATCAACCTTACAACTCTAGAAATAGAAAAACGGGTAAACCCATTACATTTGTAACCACATTTTCCCAAGAATACAATCAAATAGTCAGTATAATAAAAAAAGAATCTGCCAATATTACATACAGATAAAGATTTGAATGAGATTCTGCAAGCAGGTTGCCTTTTTTCTAGCCGACGTGCGCCCACACTGGGGACTGCACTATCACCTAGTCTATTTTCATCTAAACAATGCCAACCCACCTGGCTCTCTTATCCTGGTAGTTACCCTTGTAATATAAAAACCTGTAAGTACTGTAACTTGTGTGATCTGGGTAAAACATTTGTTGCCACAGCTACAGATGAAGAGTTTACTATACAGCAATACATCAACTGTGGCACAAACTATGTAATTTACCTGATCACCTGTATTTTATGCAGCCTCCAATATGTAGGCTGTACCACATGTCCTTTGAGAGCCCGCATAGGGGAACACTACTGTGACACAAATAATCCAAATGCTAGAAATATTTTGAATGCAACACCTCACTTTAGGGAATGTCACCAGGGCGATCTCTCCTCTTTCCTCTTTAGAGGAATAGGACGGTTGTCTCACTCACTCAGAGGAGGTGATAGGGAGAGAAGGCTACTGAGTAGAGAAGCATGGTGGATTTTTAGATTAAAAACTAGATCGCCTCAGGGGTTAAACCTGAGGTGGGATCTGGACTTGCACTTACATTAAGCATGCCTCTCGCCAGAACCTCCTCTCTCTTTCTCTCTTTTCCTCCTCTGGTGTCTTTTTTCGCATACCTGGATTATTATTTTTATTCTTTGTATTTAATGTTTTTTTGAATTTCATGGTGTGTTTTAACCACTTCCCGCCCGCCCTATAGCGGATTGACGTCCGGGAAGTGGTTGTGTTATCCTGACTGGACGTCATATGACATCCAGCAGGATAACATGCCGCCGCGCGCCCCTGGGGGCGCGCATCGCGGCGATCGGTGGAGCGGTGTGTCAGCCTGACACACTGCTACACCGATCTTGGTAAAGAGCCTCCGACGGAGGCTCTTTACCACGTGATCAGCCGTGTCCAATCACGGCTGATCACGCTGTCAATGGGAAGAGCCGTTGATTGGCTCTTCCTCACTCGCGTCTGACAGACGCGAGTAGAGGAGAGCCGTTCGGCGGCTCTCCTGGCAGGGGGGGTCTGCGCTGATTGTTTATCAGCGCAGCCCCCCCTCAGATCACCACACTGGACCACCAGGGATCGCCACTAGGACCACCAGGGAATGGGCAACATGTGGATGACCAGGTATGTACCCCATGGCCATCCACATGTGCCCAATGTGCCCAATCTGTGCCAATCAGTGCCCACAAATGGGCACTGATTGGCACCATTATGTCCAAGATCTGCCCAGCAATGCCCCCAATGTTTTATCAGTGCCACCTGTCATTGCCAATCGGTGCCATCTGTCAGTTCCCATCTGTGCCACCTGTCAGTGCCCATCTGTGCCCATCAGTGCCCACCTATCAGTGCCCATCAGTGCCACAAATCAGTGCCACCCATAAGTACCCATCAGTGCCACCCATATGTACCAATAAATGCCACCTACGAGTGCCCATCAGTGCCGCCTACGAGTGCCCATCAGTGCCGCCTATGAGTGCCCATCGGTGCAACCTATGAGTGCCCATCAGTGCCGCATACCAGTGCCACCTATCAGTGCCCATCAGTGCCACCTATCAGTGCCCATCAGTGCCGCCTATCAGTGCCCATCATCAGTGCCCGTCAGTGCCACCTCATCAGTGCCACCTCATTGGTGCCACCTCATCGGTGCCCATCAGTGCCACCGTATCAGTGCCCGTCAGTGCAGCCATATCAGTGCCCATCATTGAAGGAGAAAACGTACTTATTTACAAAAAATGTTAACAGAAACAAATAAAAACTTGTTTTTTTTCGAAAATTTTCGGTCTTTTTTTATTTGTTGCGCAAAAAATAAAAAGCGCAGAGGTGATCAAATACCACCAAAAGAAAGCTCTATTTGTGGGAACAAAATGATAAAAAATGTGTTTGGGTACAGTGATGGATGACCGTGCAATTGTCATTCAAATTGCGACAGCGCTGAAAACTGAAAATTGGCCTGGGCGGGAAGGTGTCTAAGTGCCTGGTATTGAAGTGGTTAATCATGCATATGTGCATGAGTGCATGCACGAGTGTGTGCACACATACTCATACTTATTATCACTATAAGGTATGTGAGAAATAGTGGCATACATATGGATCATCCTACATGCAGTATAGCTGATTCCCCTTTTTTGCATAATTGCCTGCAGTCAATTAAGACAATTAATGGGTGGAGCCAGTGATCCTTAGAGATACTATTTATTTCAAAGCTTTCACTGCTCCAGCCAATCAGGGCTTGCAATGCAATGTTCAGCGCAGCAATGCATTGTGGTCTGTTCAAACGACCCGTTTGTTCAGCTGTTCGTTGACCGTCCGAACAGTGAAAGTTCGGCCCGAAGTTATGCTCTGGCCGAAACCATTCGCCCGTCCCTAGTGAAGAGTCAGTTTGGTGGACTGGTGTGGAGAATTAGCCTGAAGGGCTAGAAAAAGGGGCAGCGGTCGTCCAGGTGGTTTGGCAGTGCCTGAAGAGGTGGTGTTCGGAGCAGTGGCCACAGAGGAGAAGTGACAAGCTGTTTCACTACATTTTTGCTATACAAAAAGGGGCTTTGAGTCCCCGCCTGAAAAGGGCTACTGCTTCAATCTGACTGAGAGCCTGTCAGATCATCCTGCAGTGATTCAACTGGTGCAAGTAAACAAGTGTGTGCAGGAGGCAAGTGAAGGAGACTGTATATAGACTGTATATAGGAAGATGTTCCTGAAGTTATTGTTAAAGTTTGGCTGACGTCAAGTGGACAATCCATAACCTTCCATCCCTATCCAAGATATTAACCCTCAATAAATAACAAAAAAAAGTCATGGACTGTTCTCTGACTCTGGGGTCATCTGTGTCTCCCTAGGGGGTGCGCTACACATGCATCATACTTACTAGTTTGAGTACAACTGAGGGAATCAATGGTGGAGAAGGATCTGGGTGTTCTGGTAGATCATAAGCTTAAAAATGGCACGCAATTACAAGCAATTGTTTCCAAAGTGATAAAAATACTTTCTTGTATTAAGAGGGTATTATAAGAGGTATGGACTACAGAGAGAGAGAGAGAGAGATATAATTGTGCCCCTGTACAAATCATTAGTACAACCTTATCTGGAATATGTAGTTCAGTTTTGGGCACCAGTTCAGAAAAAGTATATTGGGGAACTGGAGAAAGTGAAGAGAAGGGCAACCAAACTGACAAGAGGCATGGAGACGCTCAGCTATGGGGAAAGATTAGAGAAACTAAATGTATTCTCTCTTAAAAAGGAACTCCAGGCTCCCCCCAAAAAAATGAAAAGTCAGCAGCTACAAATACTGTAGCTACTGACTTTTAATATAAGGACACTTACCAGTCCAGGGATCCAGCGATGTCCTCACCTGAATGGATTTCTTCAATTGGCTTCAGGGGCAGGTGCCGACATCTCTAGTAAGAGAAACAGGCCTGTTTCTTACTGCGCATGCGTGAGTCGCACTGCTCCTTGTGAATGGTCCTGTAGTCTTTTAGACCTGCGATGTGTCCCAAAAGACTGTGGGGGAAGGAGGGGGGGCAAACTTCCGGCTCAGGTCACCACTGTCAAAATCAGGTACACTCCCCCCCCCCCCCCCCAAAAAAAAGTGCCAAATGTGGAAGTGGAAGGGGGGAGAGTGCAAACAAGCAGAGCTTCCCCTTTCCCCTTTTGTGTTGAGCTCTGTTTTAAGAAGAGGAGATTAAGGGGGGTGTAAGGTATATGTAGTTTTAAATGAATTTAGAGTAAACAAACTTGTAGCCAAACTCCAGGTAACTTTTGTAAGCAGTTGCAACAACAGTTACTTTTAAACGTTTAAACTATACAAATAAAGGCTAACTGTGTAAAGCACCCCCAGCAGTGTTATATGGTTTATCCCAAGCCCTCTTAATGCCACTTTTGCTAAACATCTTGGCCTGTAACAGAAAGTGGAAATATAAAGAATATATTGGCAGGATCAACAGGGGATCAACAGGGACTCAGAACAAAACTGCTGTTTTAATGCTGTTGACAGACTGCAACATATACAGGATGTAATTTTTTATTTTGCTCATAGTCCCACTTTAATACATCCTTGCAACAACATGCCTTATAACTAAGAGATCTAGTTTAACTAGTTATTATTACTTGGCATGAGCAATATTATTCATGTGCTTCTAAATCTACCTTCCTTCGAAGCATGATCTACATTTGGGTTGCACTTCAAGGAATACTGCCAGATGGTGGGGAAACGTGGCACCTCCTTATAACCTGTTTCAAACCCATTTTTGCTGCCAAAGATGCAACGCACAGTTGCAGGGCATTTGCAGCACTTTCACATTTGCTTGAATGTGTCACGATCACGCACGTTCTATGTGTCGGGTAGACTTTGCCATGGGAGCAAAAGCACATGGCATTATATTGCCGCCAAATAATTGATTAGGAAGTTTGGAAAAGTTTATCTACTGTATTTGAGGGGACTTAAAAAGCATATGTTGAAGCATGATCAGTTAATGTTTTGTTTACAGAATGTCCTGACAGTGAATAATTGTTTGCAATATAATTTCTGTTTTCTCTGTTGTTACATCTAATTTCACATATATGACATGTTTGCAAGTCATCATCATTATCATATAAAGATTTTGCATGGCCAGCTTTAATAATGAGCTATTTATGGCCAGCTTTGGTGAAGAGCTGTGTATGGCCAACTTTTTGTAGAGCTGTGTATGGCCAGCTTTAGTGAAATGTTTTGTATGGCCAACTTTGTGAAGAGCTATGTATAGCCAGCTTTGGTAAAGAACTCTATTAGGACAGCTTTGGTAAAGAGCTATGTACAGCCTACTTTGGTAAGAAACTGGATATGGCTAACTTTGGTGGGGAGCTGTGTATGGCCAGCTTTGGTGGGGAGCAATGTATGATCAGTTTGGTGGAAAGCTTTGTATGACTTGCATTGGTGTGGATCTGTTTATGACCAGCTTTGTTGAAGAGCTGTGTATGCCAGCTTCGTGAAGGTCTGTGTATGGCCAATTTTGGCATAGAGCTGTTTATGGACAGTTTTGATAAAAAGGTGTGTATGACCAGCTTTGGTTAAGTATTGTGGTGTATGGCCAGCTTTGGAAAAGAGCTATATAAGGCCAACTTTGGTGGGGACCTGTTCTTGGATCAGGCAATCTATTCATTTAGATCAAACATAGTCTATAAAACCTGTTTGCTTTGAGTTATTATATTTTGCACATAATGAAAAAGTAAATCTACAGATTAGCTACAGGTAGCAAATTATCATTCTGGAGCACCAGGGGTAAGATATATCCAAAAGAGTTTCTGGTGCTGCCCTCTACAAAAGAAAGCAATAGAGTACAATTTAAAATAATAGAAATGTGGAAACAGCCCTTTCTGACCTGCGTTTTTTTTTACAGCTGTCATTCATAGCCAGACCTAATATGCATATGCTTGCTTTAGAGCAGTTAAAAAATTGCAACTGAACCTTTAAAAGCAAGCCAACAATGGCAGCTCCATATACAGCGGGTAAAATAAAAACTGACATGTAATTTTCACCACATGCCGGTAACAACCCATGCAATCCATACATACAAAGAAAACAAAACAAATAAATTCACAAATTAAGTTATGTGTAATAAAATGTAATGACACAGGGAAAAAATATTGGACAAATGAAGAAAGGGCGGTGCAAAAAGGCATGGAAAGAAAAGACGCCAGCTGAAATCTATCAGTAATTAGAAACTGCCCCTTGTCAGTGCAAAGTATTATCAGCTGGTTCAGTCTCATCTGATGGCGTATAAAAGGGTGTCTCATTACCAAGGTGTCACACAAGAGACATTGCATGATGGTTTTAAAGCAAATAGCTCTCTCAAGACCCTTGCAACCTTATTGTTGCAAAACATACTGATGGTATTGGTTACAGAAGGATTTCAAAACTTCTGAATGTTCCAGTGAGCATTGTTGGGATCATAATCCAGAAGTGGAAAGAACATAATTTCACCATAAACTGGCCAGGACCAAGTGCTCCTTGCAAGATTTCTGACAGAGGAGTGAAAATAAATATCAGAAGAGTAGTCCAGGAGCCATTGACCTTTTGTGAAAGGTCTGGAATTAGCAGGTACAATTGTTTCAAAGAAAACAATAAGTAATGCACTCAACCGCCATGGCATGTATGCACGCTCACTTCGCAAGACTCCATTGATGAAGAAAAAGCATGTTGAAGCTTATTTAAAGTTTGCTGCACAATACTAAGATAAGCCTGTGAAATACTAGGAGAATACAGTCTGGTCAGATGAGACCAAAATTGAACTCTTTGGATGCCATAATACACACCATGTTTGGAGGTCAAATGGCACTGCACATCACTCCAAAAGCACCCCAATACCAACAGTGAAGTTTGGAGATGGGAAAGTCATGATGCGGGGCTGTTTTTCAGCATACGGTACTAGCAAACTTCACATCAATGAAGAAAGAGTGAATGGAAAAATGTACCATAACATTCTTGATAAAACTCTGCTGCCATCTACCAGGATGATGAAGATGAAACAAGGGTGGACATTTCAGCAAGGCAATGATCCCAAATACAAAGCTAAGGAAACTTTCAATTGGTTTCAAAGAAAGAAATAACGCTGCTAGAATGGCCCAGCCAATCACCTGACTTGAATCCAATAAAAAATCTATGGAAAGAACTAAAGATCAGAGATGATAGAAGAGGCCCACTGAACCTTCAAGATTTGAAGACTGTGTGGAAGAATGGCCCAAAATCACACCTGAGCTACGCATGCGACTAGTTCCTCCATACAGGAGGTGTCTTGAAGCTGTCATTACCAACAAAGGATTTTGTACCAAGTATTAAATTCATTTCAGTTAGTGTGTTCAATACTTTTTCCATATGTCATTCCATTTTATTACACATAACTTAATTTCTTCAACTTATTTGTTTTGGTGTCTTTGAATGTATGGATTGCATGGGTTGTTACCAATAGACATGTGCAATTAATTTAGTTCCGAATTCGTTTTTCGTCAAAATTCGGCATATTCGTTAATTCAGAAACATCCAAATTAACGAAAGAGCGTTTAACAAATTTTTTCAAAAAAACATTTTCTAAAGGAACAAAAATTCAAAAGAAGGAAAATCCGAAATTCGAAAATCGGAAAATTTCTTAAGAACGAAAATCTGAAAATTTGAACATACCAAAATCAGAAAGAACGAAAATATTAAAATAAGAACGAAAATCGGAAAATTTGAAAGAAGGACAATCCGAAAGAACAAAAAACATTCAGATAATTTCTGTTATAATTAAAATATTAAGTTTATTAACCATTATTATAGTTTTTATTATTATTATTTATTAATAATACATGATAATAATAAAAACTATAATAATAGTTATAAACTATTAAATTATAGTTACTGGAATTTCCTTTCAAATTTGGCTGTTAGTGAATGCAACGAATACGAATTTATCCAAAGTTCCAAATTATCGAAATAAGAAATACCGCATTCTATACGAATGGAGTGTAATGAATTTGAATTTATCCGAAGTTACGCATTTATTCAAAATAACGAATATTGATCATAACGAATGATCCGAAAAACAAAAAAAAACAAAAACGAATGAAAACAAAAACAAAAAAAACACATTTTTCGGCAGTACACATGTCTAGTTACCAACATGTGGTGAAAATTTAATGTCAATATATTTACCAAGAAAAATGGTGACGTGTTCAATACTTATTTTACCCACTGTATATGTTCTAACAAATTACCTTTAATAACCTGCTTCTTTCTACATTATTTCCAATACATAAAAAAGTCAACAGAAAAGGCAGAATCTGTTCTAATGGATTAAGGTGCAATAATCTAGTCTTCTGGAGCCCCCAAGGTGTAAGGCAAACTCATAACCATCCACCCACAATGGTTTTGTGTGTGCCCACTCTTTTAAAGTGTCAAGGAACCTGTATGCTTAAGTAAAACAGTCCATCTCTGCCTACTACACACACTGAAATGAACCTCAGCTGTTGCCGTCACATTAGCAATGTGCAGATTCTTGTCAGTGTTCTCTCAAGGCCTAATGCTTTCAGAAGTATATGATTTCAGCTCTCTGTTCAGAGCGTGCCACTGTACAATTATTTTTGTACACACTATTTGTATATGCCCAATGCAGCATATTTTTTTACATTCCTGTTCAGCTTGGCTGGCAGTTAAACATATTGAAAACACTGAAAAGGAGATTTGACCTTCATTTATATTTTTCCAAAAAAATGTGACTCATAAAAACTAGCTATTATCATAGAGGCCTCAGCTGCTGGAGGGAAAAATAGAAGTTATACTGTGATTCGCTCATAACCTTTAACTGCGTAATAATCTGCTTAAATGTTGTTTTATGGCCATACATGGATCTTTACAGATGGTCAAACTGGAGAACAGATTTAGTGAGTGCATTTTATTTATGGAGGAAAAATGAAATAAGTTATTGACCTTAATGTTAATGCTATGAAATAAAAAATAAAGTAGAAACACTGTCTTATGGGTTGTAATTAGGGATGGGGTTCAAGTTCACTGCTACCATGGGGTTGAGGTGAATCCTGCATGTTCACAGATCGTGGCTCTGGTGATTTAATGTGGGAATTCACCATAATTACCATAATGTACTGCCTGGCCTTTGCCCTTGGGTCAGCTGGTTTAGAAGGGCCAATAAGGTTTTTTTTGGATAAGCCAGTACACTCACTAGAAGCCATTATTTATTACAGGTATTTGTAGAACACTGACAATTTATGTAACACTCTACATATTGTACATTCACATCAGTCCCTGCCCTAAAGGAGCTTGCAACATAAAGTTCTAATCCCACATACATACATACTATGGCCAATTTCCGCAGAACCAATTATCATACCAGCATGTTTTTTGAATGTGAGAGGAAACTCACACAAGTACAATGCAGATATTGTCCTTGTCTGGGGTTCGAACCAATTACTCCTGTGCTGCTGAAGGGCTAACCACTAAGCCACTGTGCTGCCACAATGTGTTTAGCTGTGATAAGGAAAGCTACCGATAGAGAGTGCATAGGGAAAGATTAGCGTAGGGTCTTTTTAGAAGTACAGTAAATATAAAGCCTTTTTTTTTTTTTACCATTTTCATTCTTTGTTAAATCTTAATGCTGATAATGTCCAGCAGCCTCTTTACAGCCTGTCCCTGTTTACATGCATTATAATGATAACAGGCTGCATGTGTTTTTTCACAAGGCATTGTTGCTGGATTGTTTTTGTTTTTCACATTCTTTTAACTTATAGACCCCACCCCAAAAGTTAAATGTGATTTAAAAATGAAGCTTTTGCTAAAAATAAGGAAAAGAAATACTGTCCTCCTCAGGCTGACTTCCAGCACCTATGTGAGTGATGCCACCATGCCTCATCGCTGGTTCCTTGGAGAGCTGAAATTAGTATCAGTAGCTGTTATTTTCATGAAATCTAGTGATTAAATTATGCTTTATAAGTGTTTTTCTTTAAGCTTATATGAGATTGGAATGTTTGGGTATCTACTTTAAAAAAAATCTATGCTTGAGTTTTTTGAGTTGCAGTACCGGGGTACCTTTTCTTATGGCTACTTCGACAGGCTAGAAGTAAATCTGTGGAAGGCAAAGGCAGGTATGATTAAGGGGTGTGTTAATCCTTCCTGCGGCCTTACCACAAGTGCTGCTGTCATTCTGTTTGCTTGCCAAGCATGTTATGCCAGTTATGTCCAACAACTCATCAGATATTATGGACTACAAGTGGCCGGATTCCTCTGCAACCTGCCACAAACAGAGCACAACCTGCAGTTCATGATGGTGGATTTCAGCCTCCAGGCTGCCTCTCTCATATGTTGGAGGCTTGGAGCATTTAAGAAAGATTTAAGGAAGTGAATAAGACAAAAAACAATGCTTCACAGGAAGGTGGAGGCAGTGATTGATCTTGTTGGTGGAGGGTATGGTGGAATTGGAAGAAAGTAAGGATGGGCAGCTTATGGCTGTAGTATTTTTTTGCTTAACTTTTTGCTGCTGCCTGCCCATTCCCCCAGCCATAGAATGTCCCCCTCCATTTGCTGCTGCCTAGTTTTTCCATTGTGGTGTGGAAAGGCACAAACACAACATCAATACCAAAAAAAAAAGTAAAAACAAATGTTAAAATTATTTTTTTAAAAACCTTAAAAAAACTAAATAAATTGTGGCTGGGAATGTTACACTCTGGGGCATCCCAAGCCCAGACATTTCTGCTAGATTATATTGCAATGCAAAGACTGGACTTGAGGGTGGTTATAGTGTAGCTTTTTTTGCAGCTGATAGCCACTGTCATGTGAAGCTGCACTGTACAATCACTATACAATGTTTGTGGCTGCTATCTCTCAAATAATACAGTCAAATTACTATTTGAAAACTGAACTTGTCTCATTTTTATCTGTTATATTTTGGTCTAACCAAACTGCTTGAAAACTGTCCAGCCACTGAACATTTTTTGTGGCTATTGTGTCTCAGATATTACACTCTAACTTTTATTTTAAGATAAAACCTGCCTTGTCTCTTTCCATTTGCTGTCTGTTCAAGGGTTTGCATACTGTCCTGACACTAGCCAATTGCTACCAAACACATACATGAAGTTTATATCTTTAATATTTTAAAAATATTTGAGGATACTGGGATGGGGTCCATGGAATGTGAGCTGTTTTCGCTTATTACTAAGCTTCTAAGAAAATTCAGAGCTGTACTGCAAAAAAAAAAAAAAAAAAAAAAGCTTGCAAACCATACTAATTGTTTTGCCAATCGCTCCTTTGTATGACTTTAAAGGCTTTACCTTTAAAATTTAGGAGTAAATGTTCATATAGCTTTTAGATCTGTTGTGCAGCTACTTCTAACATCAAGCCAGGTCTAATACTGCAGGTGTCCCAACCAAAACTACTTAAAAAAGCCTTTTTTTCAAGTTGAAATTAATTGGATGGGAATGCTGTTGCTGGTGCTGCCTAACTCCAAGCAATTTTTTTTCCCCATGCAGTGGGGGGTTGTGGCCACACTGCATGAGTTAACTGTTTGTTTTTGTCTAGGGGTGAACACAGAGCTTATACTCACCCAATCCTTCGATCACTTGGAAAACGGTGCTCCCCCACGTCCAGTGGTGGACTGTTCTTGACGTCTTCACATCCAGAGCTGGTCTAGGGACCAGTCTTGCACCGGGAGGATTGAAGGATTAGGTGAGTATATCTCGGCTCTCTGAACCTCTAAACCACAATGAGCACTTAACCCATGCAGTGCGGGCACAGCCCCACTGTATGGTAAAAAAAAAAGAATTTGCCTGGAGTTTTGCTTTAAGTCTGGCTAAATGTAAAAACTAAAACAAAATCACACATCTAAAATATGTAAACCAGAATACCAGAATACACTGTTGCTGAAACTGTCTGTGAAAAACATACTGTTCTGTAATACCACATACAGCTTAAAGGCATCCCCCAAGCATTTAATTAAAAAAAATTGTGTTTTTTCCTTGATTTCCTTAAAGTTTTAAAGTTGCATTTAAAGAACCCACTCCCTGCTGTACTGTGTTTTAAAAAAAAAAAAAAAAACATATTAGCCTATTAGTAAGGAAAATGTCCAGAATTTTGTGTCAAGATACACCTACCCATAAACGTCAATTTGGTTTTGCAATTAAACCTTGCTGGATTTGCTAAACTCTAGTCGTAATGAGACACTAAGTACTGTACTGTATATACTGAATTTCCAACATTTACAAGTGTAGTGCAATAGGTATGTGGGCACCTTTGTAGCATAGTTTAGGTGCCAGTAAGTTTCTTCGGCTAGTCGGGTTACTCTGCTGCAGAAGTGACTGAGGGTAGAAGTCCTTGCTAACCCAGTTATAACATGGTGATTAATGGGCTAAGCATTGGAAAAGGGACCCCATGTCAGTTTCCCTGGAGTTGTGTGGGGTGCAATGTGGAGAGAAGATTTTTATGGGTTTTTTTTGCGTTTCCAAGAGGGCTAACAGAGAGAAGGAACAGACATTTGAGTGTCAGCGCTGACCAATGTGTGTTTTCACAAGCTGAGACATTCCTCTTACTTCCTGTTTTGGCTGCGAGACAGGAAGTGAAGCGAAATCTACCCAACAGGGACAGAGATGGCAAAACAAAAAAAAAAAGGAAAAGAAAACATGACAGGGGTTATGACCCTCCCTTACACCCTTTTTTACACCCAAAGTGGAGAAAAAAAAGTTTCATTGTTCCTTGTGATCACACCAATCCTTCTAATCTAACATACAGTATAATACCTATAATCTGCAGATCTTCCAATGCCTCACTGCAACCACCTTGTTCTAAAATGATTATTGTTGTTACTATTATTATTATTATTAGTAATAATAAAAATAATAGTAGAAAGAATTATCATAAAGATAGCTGCTTTTTTTTAAATGCACAGCTTGATACTGATTTTATTCATTATACCAGAGACTCTGATGAATAATTTCATACTGATGGTCAAAAAGAATGATAAATACTACCTTTCAATATAGGGTTACATGAAGAACCTCCAAATGCCACTGTGCTGATTTGATTCATTGTTTTTGATCTTTCCAGCAAATTGCTATTCATTGACCGTGCATGAGTTCCCTCTACTGAGCATCTCCTGATACTGCAATCAATAGGTTGCTTGTTCCATTTGCTTTATGACAAAGGTGATTTAAACTGCTCAGCACTTGCTTATTTTAACAATATCCTGCATAGATTCTGACCTTTCCGCGGTCTGGTTATATCATTTAATAGCTCGTCAGCACCCCCTGGCTTTAGCAAAAGATTCCATCCTTTGCCAGTTTCTCTGGCATGGTGACCTTTTTTGCATCAGGAGATTCATCTAAGCTTCATTTCCGTAGGCAAGCATAAAGGTTTTTATTTAATCAGAGCGTAAAGGAGGAAGTTACAGCTGGATGGTTTTTGGAGGGCCATTTCAGCAATATAAATAAACATCAGACATATATGCCTATTTATAAAGGTTCAGAATAGTCTACTTTTATTTATTTGTTTGATCATTCATTTATTTATTTTAATTGGGCAGTTCAGCCTGTGAATGGAATAGTTACTTTGATGTTTTCATCACTGATTCTCTTTTTTGTGTTTTCACAGTTTTTTAAAAACACTTTTACACATCACATCAAGTGGAGCAATTAAAATTTCACTAAGAAAAACGTTTTTTGGGGGGGATTTGTACACTACTTTAACAATGGCATATACAGTATAGTTCCAATTCAAGAATCTTTTCTCTAACTCCAGATATCCATGTGACATTGAAGAAGCTTAAAACTGATTGCATGGAATTGCTGAAGTCTATCCACTTAAAGAGGTTGTAAACCTCCCAAAAAAAATCCCCCCCCCCCAAAAAAAAACCTGTAGGACAAAGGCATAATGAGCCAGTATTCATCGCATACTAGCTCATTATGAAATACTTACCTTAGAATGATGCCCTGCAGCACGGCCAACATCTTTCCCGGAGTTACTTCCTGGGTTCGTGGGCTCCAGCGCTGTGATTGGCGTTAATACCTGTTGCCAATGCATTGCATCACATGATGCTTGGCTTTTGCACATTTTTTTTGCATCAGACTATATATTGTCTTTGTTAGTCTTTTACTTTCAATCAATTTTTATTGAAAGATATATATCAAGACATAACAGAGCAATTACAACAATAGCCAGAGCCCTGGCGCAGAACATTATACACACAATAAAATGAGTAGAACATAATCATGCACACGTAGAAATCGGAAGTCAACCCACCACCTTCCAGGTAGCCCAAGGGTGAAGCAAGTGGAAAACTTCATAGTTACATAGTAGGTGAGGTAGAAAAAAGACACAAGTCCATCAAGTCCAACCTATGTGTGTGAATATATGTCAGTATTACATCATATATCCCTGTATGTTGGGGTCGTTCAGGTGCTTATCTAATAGTTTTTTGAAACTATCAATGCCCCTCGCTGAAACCACTGCCTGTGGAAGGGAATTCCACATCCTTGTCGCTCTTACAGTAAAGAACCCTCTATCATCTACTAGGACCCCCAGGTCCTTTTCCATCCTAGATTCCCCCAGAGGTTCTCCCCCCCAGTGTATAGATTGCATTCATGTTTTTTCCACCCAAATGCATTAATTTAAATTTTTCTACATTGAACCTCATTTGCCATGTAGTTACCCACCTCATTAATTTGTTCAGATCTTTTTGCAAGGTTTCCACATGCTGCGGAGAAGTTATTGCCCTGCTTAGCTTAGTATTGTCCGCAAATACAGAGATTGAACTGTTTACCCCATCCTCCAGGTCATTTATGAACAAATTAAACAGGATTGGTCCCAGCACAGAACACTGAGGGACCCCACTACCAACCCCCGACCATTTCAAGTACTCCCCATTTATCACCACCCTCTGAACTCGCCCTTCATATACCTTTACATTTCAGATGCTCAAGAACCGGTTGACACTAGAGACTGTGACATTATGAAAGGTGAGGTGATTGATAGACGTTATGCTTCACCTCACATGTGTTCATTTGCAGAGAACTAAGGTGGAATCTGGTCTGGGTTTTACCAGTCAACTTGGCAGGGTTGGTTCCGGACCACATTTTGCAGTCCGCTTGTGTCCACCAAAAGGTGGTTTCAATTAAGCAGGACTAGAGCAAAGGATTGCTCGTGGCCTGGGGCTCAGGAAGCAAAAACCTGAGAGAGCTGCTTATGTGAAGTTTGCTTTGTGAGAGAAAGAAAAGGTTTGCATTATCTTTTTTTTGTGGGTGACTGGGAGAAGCCCTAAGTTAGGAACCTGCAATGTTTAGTTAGTGCCTGGATTGCAAGGAATTATTTTCTGTTTTGTTTGTTTAATGTTCATGCAACCTTTTAAAATAAAACTGGCTACAATTTTTACATTTTAAAGAAAACCTGGTTACATTTTTAAGAAAACCTGCCGCTTGGACTACTAACCTCTGACAACGCACATGTCTTAACATAAGCCAGTGAGTCCAAAAAATTATCAGGGCTCACAGCTTCGACAAAACAAAGGGTTAATCCCTTGTAATAAAGAAAACCAGAGAAAAAAATGGGGGGGGGGGGGAATAAGAAAGCATAAAACAAAGACCAAGAAATGAGAGAGAGAAGACACAGGACTGTGTTAGTCTTTGTGTTTACTTGAAACCAATATAACTGTATTAAAAATGTGCATGTTACATGCATTGGCATCTATTGACCTCCCAGTGCACAATACAGAAAAAAGGACAGGACATCATAGTTTTAAAAATGCACTGTGATTGGAACACACACTATTTTTATTATGGGGAAGTTGGACACATTTGTTTTTATCATTCAGCAACACATGCATTAGAATGCAACAGTGTAAATGGGTCCTTAAAGTGTCATTAAACCCACATCATTACCAACTATTAATAAATGGTATTTTACATGCTGTTCAAGCTCACTTAGTCACTAAGGGATTCATGTTCTGTATTCTGCAGAAAACCTGGTTGATCCTGTTGTTTTCTATCTCCCCCTTTTGTCCATGTGCCCTATGCAATTGGGGATTTGGCAGAACAGTGTTGGCAGCTCATGCTCAGTTTTCAGTGTGTTTCTATGCTGAACATTCCTTCCCTGATCAAATCTTAACAGCCTATGGGACTATAGAGTCACACATGTGAGCGTATACACAATGGTAAATGACAGCCCACCCCCTCCCTCCTTCTCTTTGTCCAGTGACCAGCTAAACACAGTGGAGGTTGGATATCACATCTTGATTGATGGTGGCTTCACCTTCCTTGTTTTGTAAGACACAAGCTGGAGGGGCGTTACACAGCCTGTGACTGGCAGAAATCCGCCCTCACCATGTTATTGCCAAAAAAATTAAGGTTTGATTTCAAATATATATTTTTATTTCAATTTAAAACAGTTTATTGATATTAATTATTTACTTTTACTCTGTATCCCAAAGGCTATTTTTTTGACCTGTGACTAGTAGCAGAGGACTGGGAGCTCCTACTGCCAATTTTTCCCTGCAGACAGGCTGGGAAAAAGCTGGGTCATGTGACAGCTGTTTATTGATTGGAAAAAAGGTACTTACTGTATTTATTGGCTATAACATGCACTTTTTCACCCTGAAAATCGGGTGCAAATAGTGTGTGCATGTTATACGCCAATACTGCAATTTGGGCTGCCTAGGAGGGAATGGGGAGGGGGGCGGGACGAGAGCCGTCAGATTACATACAGTGAGAATCTCCTGTTTACTCAGCGGCTTCTGTAATAGGAAATCCCGTCTCCTGGGCCAGCATTGGATCAGTGTTCTGTCTATCATAGAAGCCGGTCCAGGAGGCGGGACTTTGTATTAAAGAGGCCGCCAAGTAAACAGGAGATTCTCGCTGTATGTAATCTGACAGCGCTTGTCCCGCCCCCTCCCTGTCCCCTCCGAGGCAGCAGTAATCTGAGGAGAGGGTGCAGATGGGCACTGATCAGGCTGCATTCATGGCAATGGTGAGGCTGCAGATGGGCACTGATCAAGCTGCATTTATGGACAATTGTGAAGCTGCAGGTGAGCATTGATCAAGCTGCATTGATGGGCAATTGTGAGGCTGTAGATGGGCATTGATCAGGCTGCATTAATGGGCAATTGTGAGGCTGCAGATGGGCATTGATCAATCTGCAGTGATGGGCAATTGTGAGGCTGCAGATGGACATTGATCAAGCTGCATTGATGGGCAATTGTGAGGCTGCAGATGGACATTGATCAAGCTGCATTGATGGGCAATTGTGAGGCTGCAGATAGCATTGATCAGGCTGCAGATGGGCAATGGTGAGGCTGCAGATGGGCAATGGTGAGGCTGCATTGATAGGCACTGACCCTTATTTTGCTTCAAAGTTCTTTATTTAAAATTTTTTCCTGAAACTTCCCTCCTAAAATGAAGGTGCGTGTTATACGCCTGTGCGTGTTTTATGCCGATAAATACGGTAGCTGTTTTATTTTTCACGTACCTGGTCCTAAAGTTAAAATGCTGAGAGGGCTCTCCTTGCGGATGAATGCTCGGTGTCCCTGAAGGTGAAAACAGGAATCACTAAGCCCAAAGAAGCAGGGATTGCCAGCGGTACCACAGATGAGAGATGTTGATGTGGAGATCTCCCTGCAGATGGATACCAGATAAGAGAAGCAGCAGGACCCAGGACAGCCGGTGGTCAGCAAACAAAAGATCAGAGATGTGGTCAGACAATCCAAGGTCATACACAAGACAGGAGAAAGGAGCAGTTCCATTGACAAGTCGAGGTCAGAGCCAGGAGAGTGACAAGAGGTATCCAAGAGCAAGCCATGTTGATAATGGGTAGTTCATAAGCATAAACAAAACAGGGAAGCAGGAAGCTTAAGACCAGTCAGTGGTGTCCATGTGCAACAGACACTCTTTTAATAGCCAGAGGGTGCCAGAATCTATTGCACATTGCGTGCGCTGGCGTGCACACATGTGCACGCCAGCCCATTTTTCTCCAATATGTGTGCATGCATTTCTGTGTAAACAGGCGCTGCCATGTTGATACTGCTCATTGTGCCAGGCCTCTGGGCAACTCTCTTCCGGCTTGTCTCCTGACACACATGCAAGAATTGTTTTTAAAAAAAACAGCATTTTCACTTGCACATAATTGGATGATGGGTGTCAGTCACTTTGGAGCAAATTCCCTTGCAAAGTGCAACTTCTCTTGTAAACTGAATAGCCTATGTGCCTTTAGTAAACCAACCTTGAAGTCACCAAAGGCTTCTGTGCAAGACCAACTTTTGGGCCCCCTATTCGATTACTGCCAGGTGTAAAATCTCCCCGACAGGGTGGCAGACAGAATAACTTGTCAGGAGCATTTGCTCTTCCCTAGTCTGCTCAAAAACTAAAACAATCAAAAAGTGAAAAACTACTTTTGTTTGGAGCATGCTAGACTGATGCTAAATACACACTATTTACAAGTTTTATGTTTTATCTGGGCATTGATAACCTAATCAAAATTGTCCCCTTCTCCCAGCAAATGAAGATTATATTGCTATTTTTTGGGGATGATAATACTTTATCTCCAGTTCTGGCAGTCTGTCCTTCTGCTCCCCAGTTCTGGAATGTGGACAGGCATTCTGGTTATCATCAGTACAATTCAGGACTAGAAGCTGTATCATCACAATGGGACATGGCCACTGGTCCTGCATTGTAAGTAATGACGTCACTGGAAGAGATAGTAACAGGACCAGCCGGACACCAGCTAGACAGATCGAGGGACCAGTTGTCACAACCAGAAACAGTGAAGAGGAAGACCACGGGATTGAGGATACAGCTAAGCACAATTCTACAAATCATCCTGATGATGTGGCTGGTTACTCTGTATTGTAAGTGATGACATAGGAGTGCCCCCCCCCCCCAACATTTCAGTGCTGGAACACAGAGGAACAAACCATCAGGACTGTGGAGTATAGTAGTACTCTGTGTTACATCATTCCCAATAACGAAGATCAGCTTGGGGAACAGTTATAATTATTTTTTTACTGCCTAGAGTTAGGCTTGAAACCCTATCCTTCATTGCAATATAAAATTGATATAAAAATTTGGAGTCATCTTGTGTTTTCTGTATTTAGAAGGCTACACTACATAGGAGACTAATGATCACTTAGCAGATTGAGAATAACATTTTGCTGACAAATCTCCCATTAGTAGGAGATTGATAAAACGGATGTAAATGAAGTTATCGTCTTCAAATGGGTAATCTTGTGTTACTAGGTGATTAAAAACTCTGTGTTGTTTCGGCACACTAAGGTTGCATTTAAATCCAGACAAGCAATCTAATTTTAAGAAGTCATTGCTTTATTTTGTTTCATTTTAATAAAAACCCAGATGAGGTACATTTTCCGTTTTCAATATTATTCTACAATTTGATAAATATCGTGTAGCCAAAAAATGTCTCTGCAGTTAAGACAATTTGGATTGGATATGTATATTTTAGCTTCCAGATTAAAGGTGTTGTAAAGGCACAAGCTTTTTTTTTTATCTTAATGCATTCTTTGCATTAAGATAAAAAGCCTTCTGTGTGCAGCAGCTGCCTCAGCACCCCCCTAATACTTAACTAAGACCCCTCTCTGTCCATCGATGTCCACCAATGTCTCAGCCGTCCGAGATTCTCCTTCCTGATTGGTTGAGACACAGCAGCGGCGCCATTGGCTCCTGTTGCTGTCAACCAAAGTCGGCTAACCAATCAGGGGAGAGAGGGGGCGGGCCAGGTCGGGGCTCCATGTCTGAATAGATACACGGAGCTTTGACTCAGCTTGGGTGCCCCATAGCTAACTGCTTTCTTTGGGGGCACTGAACAGGAGGGAGGGGCCAGGAGCAGCGAAGAGGCACCCGAGAAGAGGAGAATCCGGGCTGCTCTGTGCAAATCCACTGCAACAGAGCAGGTAAGTATGACATGTTTGTTATTTTTATAGGAAAAAAACAAGCCTTTACAAACACTTTAAGTGCATTTTTCTTGCTGATGTTACAGGAATATAAAATTTAAGAAATATTGAAACACTTTCTGTTCAGCTTCTATAGCCATTGGAGAGTAATTGTAACGTATGTTGTAAAGCTAACTAAATGAGATTACTTTTGTGTTGCAATGAAGTTACAGTACAGGCTCACAGCTGAAAAAAATTACCTTGTAAAATATATAAAAGGTCTCTTTTATTACAGATGACATAAGGGCTGGATTGATGTTCTTGGTCAGGGCCAGGTTTCCGTCATTGTGGTCTGCATGCAAACAGACTTTGGTGTCCAAAGCAAGATAATTGAGCTTGGGTCACTGCTATTACACAGAATATTTTCTTGTTGTACTGGTCATAGCCTGGCCTAGAATATTGTGAAATTGCATAAAGAGACAGACTGTAGTTCTGCCTTAATACTATGAATAGGGATAAGTGAAAGTAAGGGCTTCTATTCCCTGAAAATTTGCAAAAACGGGAGGTTTTTGCCAAGTTTGTGAAAAGGGCTGACAAAATTAAGATTTTTTTGTGTTTTAGAGTTTAAATGGTTTAACCATCCAGGATCTGTTCTTGTGCAAAAAAAAAACACAGACAATAAAAAAATAAAATAAAAAAATGGTGTGATGGTACACAAATAACAATCAAATAGACCAAAAAAACACTAAATAAAATAAAAATTAAAAATTAAACAACATTAAATACACCAGCAAAAATAAATAAATACATAAAATCCACACACTCCCACTAAATAAAGAAAAAAGAAAGTTTTCTTTTTTTGCGGGCAGCTCAGTGAATAAAACTGAGGGTTTCCATACTGGTGAAATTTTGTGGCTATGGAATTAGTAATTTTGCAGCAAGTTTGCAGCAGGTAATCTTGCTGAAATCACCCCACTCATCCCTAGGTGTGAAATGATAGGAGAAAAGGTTTCATTCTTTGCCTCTGCCAATCATAGGCACAGGTCTCCTAATGGAAAATCTTGCCCTGTCCCTGGATCTTCAGCAACTTTCACAATGCCTCTTCTATGTCTTTAAATCAGGGGTCTCAAACTGTCAGCCCTCCAGCTGTTGCAGAACTACAAGTCCCATGAGGCATTACAAGGCTGACAGTTACAAGCATGACTCCCGCAGGCAGAGAAATGATGGGGCTTGTAGGTCCGCAACAGCTGGAGGGTCGCCAGTTTGAGACCCCTGCTTTGTGGCGGCACAGTTTCATGGGTTTTTATGCAGCAAAGAAGAGCAAACCTGAAGTGCCAACTACACTAACCAACTAGCTCAAAGCCATCAAACAAAACTTTGGTTATTATAATACTATATACTAGCAACGGATGACAGTTCCTTGCCTGCTATTGACTACTGCAATTAACACTTTTATTTTATGCTTTATTCAATTAACCTTCTTGCATAAATCAGTGCTTGTTAGTTAAATAATTTGTTTTATGCTCACATATGAAAGAAATGTGAACAATGAAAATCAAATGAAAAGTTTACTGCCCAAAGCAAGGGCCTGTGGGTTTTCTACAAATACAGGCCTGTGGATAATTTATGACTAGAATCAAATCTGCAATTACAGTTTACTACTATAATGGAAGTGTTCTTGTAAGCTTCAGAAATACAAGCTTTGTACTTAGTCTGTGCTTGTTGGCACCTAATGAATGGTGTGTGTTTTTTTTTTTTGTTCTTTTTTTTTTTGCCCCGATACAGTTGTTTTTAGTAAGTATTTTTGGTGTCCAAAACAGGTTGAATTAAAACATGTGCATTATGTACCTACCCTTCAAATATACTCTAATGCTCTTACTTACTTTCTAAACAATGGCAGTTTTCTGTCCTTCAGACTTTAAGGGGGCCAGAGCTTGGTGTCAGTGTGAGGAATAATGCCTAATCGTTGGTGTCAGTGTGAGGAGTAGTACCCCATTGTTGGTGTCAATGGGAGGATTAGTGCCCCATTGTTGGTGTCAGTAGGAGGGATAGTGCCCAATCGTTGGTGTCAGTGGAAGGGATAGTGCCCAATCGTTGGTGTCAGTGGGAGGAATAGTGCCCAATTATTGGTGTCAGTGGGAAGAATAGTGCCCCATCATTGGTGGTGGGAGGAACTTTACCACATTGCTGATGTCAGTGGGACGAATAGTGACAGCGTTGGTGTCCGTAGGAAGAATAGTGCCTCATCATTGGTGTCAGTGGGAGGAATAGTGCCCCATCAATGGCAGTGGAAGTAATAGCACCACATCATTGATGTCAGTGGGAAGAATAGTGCCCCATCATTGGTTTCAGTAGGAAAAATAGTGCCCCATCATTGGTGTCAGTGGGAGAACAAGTGCCTCATCATTGGTGTAAGTGGGAGGAATAGTGCCCTATTATTGGTGTGAGTGGGAGGAATAGTGTCTTGCATCAGTAAGAGGAGCACTGCCCCAAGGGCCAGATAAAGGCAAGCAAGGGGCCCCATCCAGTCCGGGGCCACAGTTTGGAGACCACTGCTCTAACTATAAGGCTACTGAAAATGAATGTTTGCAGGTGCAAGGGGGCTCTAGAGTTAAACTTGTGTTGTTTTCCCATGCCTGGGGAGCCACAGGTAGTGCATTCAGCCAGCCATAGAAATGCTTATGTAAACGCTGATGCTCTTTTGCATAAGTGTTTACTCATGAATGTACATATAACATATCTTGTGAATATGAAACATCCATGTTTGAGGACGTTCATCATATGCACATGCACGGGTAATAGCCAGCTTTATGGCTCCTCAGGCATAGGAAAATCATCCATGCGCATGTACCCTAACACTTTTTTCCTACATCCAGCACCTGCTTTATCCATTAAACAATCACTTTAAATGAACCCTAAACACTTCAATCGGAATGTTTGGTAAAAAGCTGAAGAGACAAAGTTAAGCCCCATCCACATCTGTGTATCCCATGCAGTGTAAAAATGCAAGCCTGTAATACTCGTTATGTTGCATATTAACATGCATTTCATTAAGGCAGCCCAATTATTTGAGTGGGATGCCAACATACCACAATGGACCAGAAAATGGGCCTGCGCCTGCTTTCCTGATGCAGCAATGCATAGTAGTGCATAACTGTGCATTATGGTGCGCTGCAATACAAATTCATATGAGGTGCTTTTCTTTAGTGCATTAGGGTGCAAATTAAAATGAGAAAGTATAGGTGTGAAACTTGCCTTAAGATTCGTATATGTTTGTTTAATAAATAACTGCCATACAATTTGTACATTTACTCATGTGGTCGGCCACATTGTACAGCTAGACAGGTGACACAATTATTTCCTGGCTCAGCAATGCAATGTTCTGTGTCATCTCTCTGTCTCCAACCTACTTATAGGATAGTGAACAAGTATCATCACCTCTATCCAGTGAGCTGGCCCAGGCATTGGTAATGCTCCTCAGGAATTGGCAGTGGCCATGTTTGCTAGCAGTAGTGTGTATTACAAGAAAGGCTTTCAAAAATTACAAATCCATCGGCAGGTAAAATTGTAACCAAAAATGTATTTGCTTCATGCAATTAGCTCTTCGCTTAGAGTTCCACTTGAACCTAACCCCTAATTCTTAACGTTAAAGTGGACCTGTGCTCAACTTTTAAAATACATTATGTTAACAATCTTGCTGGGGTGGATAAATACAGTCTAATAAAAGGGCAGACATACTTACTTTTTCTGGGGAAAATTATGTTACCAGCTCACTTCAGTGGTGTATAGGCCATAGGTGCTCAACACGTGGCCCTCCCGCTGTTGCAGAACTATGAGTCCCATGAGGCATTGCAAGGCTGACAGTTACAAGCAGTGGCTGCCGCTCATGCCCGCGGGGCACAGGGGCGCCACCCCTCCAATCCATGCACTTGGCCCCTAATCTACATGCAGGGCGCTGGACGCATGCATTCCAATGGGTTTTTTTTTTTATTTAGAAGCACAGGATTAGAGTCTGAGGCTCTAATTGGCTTTAAAAAGGGTTGGCTTGGGGCACAGAGTACTGCGCCCAAGCCCACCCAGTTGTGTGACATTAGCAAATTAATATTCGCTAATGTCTTCCTGTTTCTCCTCCCAGCCAATCAGGAAGTGGTCCTGAGACCCGATTGGCTGGGAGTCCTAATTGGCTAGGAGGAGAAGCGACCGCCCGACCTCGGGAGGAGGCGCAGGGGAGGAAGCCGCCAAAGCCACGATAGGATAAGTGCGGGGCTAGTGGGGGGGCTGGTGGGCGATGAGCGGGTGATGGGTGAGCGATGCGGCATTCAAGTGACGGAGGAAGCGGTGATCGGTCGATCGAGTGAGCGCCGGGGGGGCATGGTTGGGTTGGTGGCTGGTTGGCTGGCTGGCTGACTGGCTGGAGGGGGGGTGGTGTGCTGGTTGGCTAGGGGGCCGCGGGCCACCCCCCCAAGAAAATTGAGCACCAGCCGCTAACAGCCGCCACTGGTTACAAGCATTACCTAACCTTGACAATTAACTGGTAAAGTATTAATAAAGACATTTTTTATAGGTTTGCATAGAGTGGAGACGGATTCGAACACCTATTAGACTTTTATTGATATCTGTTCCCATTAGAGAGATCCACCTTCTCTTTGTCCAGTTTACCATTATCATTGAAAGTGAAAGAAAATCCCAAGTTTTGGGTTGTCCTCAGAAATGTAATAGGAGGGAAATCTTCCAATGGGGACACTAGTTCTTGTGACCTGTTTTGGCTATGGGACAGGAAGTGTAGGGAAATCTATCCAATGGGATGGCAAAAAACAAAAAACCCGTTGGGGTTATAACACTTCCTTACTCTGTACAAACTGAAAAAAAAAGTTTTGCCTATAGTTCTACTTTAACCTATCCCTTATGCCGCGTACACACGATCGGAATTTTGGTCGGAAAAAGATATGATGGCTTTTCCAACGGGATTCCGCTCAAGCTTGCCACACGGTCACACAAAAGTTCGCTGAACTTTCGACCATTAAGAATGCGGTGACGTACAACACTACGATGAGCAGAGAAAATGAAGTTCAATGCTTCCAAGCATGCTTCAAATTGCTATAGACGATCGCATTTTCGGATAGTAACTTTTTCTGACCGAAAAATTGAGAACATTCTCTCACTCTTTTGCTGGCTGGAATTCGGCCACCAAAAGTCCGATGGAGCATACACACGATCACATTTTCCGACCAAAAGCTCTCATCGGTCTTTTGCTGGCCGAATTTCCGATCGCGTGTACGCGGCATAACACTTAACCTAATCTCAACAAATAACCCTTGTTAAAATTAACTATTAAACTATTAACTATAACTATTAAAATTCACGATTAAACTTTTAAAATTGACCCTTTAACACCTAATGTAAACCTTAAGATGAATCCTTAAAGCTGGGCCAATGTAACTATGTATAATATGCCTGAAATGAACTTCTGGACTGCCCACTGTATATATACGTCATTACTATGACCTTAAATACCGGGTTATAGCAGCAGCTAGCTGCCATAATCCGGGTATTTTTTTAAACAGTGGGTGATCCGGCATTCAGCAAAAGTGGTCCCAGTGGTGGATTCACCATGGGATCACTTTTATAGGCAACAGAAGAGGTGCCCCCCTCCTGCTGCTTTCTGGTCGTTTCCCCCAATTTTTTTTTATTTTAAGTGTAAATGTGAGATCTAAGGTCTTTTTGACCCCAGACCTCACATTTAAGAGGCCCTGTCCATCTTATTTCTATTACAAAGCATGTAAGTTCTGTAGTTTGTCATCATTCCACGAGCATGCGCAATTTTAAAGCATGACATGTTAGGTATCAATTTACAAAAAATCAAAATGGGCTAATTTTACTGTTTAGTTTTTTTTTTAATTCATTAAAATGTATAAAAAGAAATATGTGTTTGAAAGACCGCTGCACAAATACAGTGTGATATAAAAACGACTGCCATTTTAATCTCTAGGGTCTCTACAAAAAAAAAAATATATAATGTTTGGGAGTTTTAAGAAATTTTCTAGCAAAAAATACTGATTTTTACTTGTAAACAACAAATATCAGCAAAAGGCCTGGTCTTTAAGTGGTTAACCTAATCTCAACAAATATTATTATTATTATTATTATTGTACAGGATTTATATAGCGCCAACAGTTTGCGCAGTGCTTTACAACATGGGGCAGACAGTACACTTACAATACAAATCAATACAGGAGGGATCAGATAACCCTTAAATCCACATTTTTCACTTCTCACCATGCAGCACTAATGTGCATCCTTAAAATGATTTTTTTCTGTTCACTTACCTGATTTATGCCTATATCTAATTTCACTTCCTCCTTTAGGGGTCGCAGCACCCTACGTCATTTCCGGTTTTGCATTGGCTCCTGGTTAAATCTGGGTCAGCTTGGCATGGCACTGCTCCCGTGACATTTAACATTGGCGTCCATGGAAATTTTTGGTCAGCTTGGCTTGGCACGGTTCCAGTAACAGTTAATACTGGTGTCTATGGAACATCTTGGTCAGCTTGGCATAGCACTACTCCATTAACATTTAACATTGGCGTCTATGGAAAATCTTGGTCAGCTTGGCATGGCAAGCTGACCAAGATTGCACCTCACTGCACATGCGCGAGATCGGCAGGTGCATGCTGAGTAGTCAGCATGCATGGAATCCAGGAAGAAGGACACTGGGACTACAGATGCCCACACTGCAGATGGCGGCGCTGTGCAGGAACTTCACAAAGTAAGAAAACAATGCTGCACAAATAGAATACTGGGCATAGTTTACAGCATGCCTTTGTTACACTGCAGGAGGCATGAGTATTCTAGGGGTATTTTTATCTTAAAAGTCATATTTCGGCTGAAACTCCGCTTTAAAATGACTGTTAAAATTAACTATTAAAATGAACCCCATAACACCTAATGTAAACCGTAAGATGAATCCTCGAAGCTGGGCCAGTGTAACTATGTATAATATATAGTAGCTATGCCTGAAATTATTCTTTAAATTGTTTGTCTCATCCCTCTAACTGGCACTTTGTTTGGACAGCTTGGTCTGTTGACGGAGGATGAAAAATAACAGACATACTGGCAAGATCACCAGGTGAAAGTAAAGGAAAAAAGCCCTAAAATCTGAATGCAGACATTACAGTTAAAGATTGCTAAACTGCACTATATTATATTTTGAGTTTAGATTGTACTTTTTTGCTGTGATTGGGTCAGGCAGAACAGGAAGAGAATTCATTTAGAATAAAACCATCTTTTCTATGTTGAATTTTAAAGCTTACTCTAAAGTATGTGTTTAGAGTGACATTTTGCGTGTCACTGTTCTGAGAGAGCGGTATTGTGGAGTGGTAGACTTCACGTATAATGAACTGTGAAAGTGATTGAAGAGTGGGAAGAAGATGACATCTGTAGGTCAAATGATGACTTGCAACTCAGCTGAAGAATTTTAATATCACATTAAAGCAAATAGCCTGGGATTTCATTGAATGGTAAGAAATTGTTCATTCTGTGCAAACGTTGTTTTATTATTTGTGACAAATCCTAAAACTGGGGTAATCTGATTTCCCCTGTACAGCTTAAGCAATTCAAATGATTCATTAGTGGAAGTTCAAATTTATTACGTTTCTATTATGTTGCATAAGTAAAAAAAAAAAAATGACCAGAAAACGTGGGACCACGGGCTCAATTCACAAAGAGTTATTTTCCTCTTAAAATCTGAGATAAAATATTTCATAGCCTTTCTCAAACATTTTTGTGCAATACGCAAAAAAAAAAACACTACACATAGGCGTGCTCACATGGTGTGCCAGGTGTGCCTGGGCACACCCTAATTACCCTGTGTGCTGCAGATTTCCCTGTTTAAACCCCTGATATTTCACCAAAGCCCCTTAACAGGGCTCCTAAAAAAATTGTAAAAAGCTAGTAAAAAAAAAGAGAAAAGAATAAGAAAAAAATAATAAAAATAAAAACTACTGACACAATCCACTGCCACCGTTGGTATAACTACACATACACACATATGTGTTTGAGCTTTTAGGTGCACACCCTAATGCAATATGACACTACTAAAATAAAGCATGAGTTATTGCATCAAAATGTGAGGTATTTTACTCCATGCGGTATTTTATCTCATGCAATGTCCAGTGTGATGGATACAGTGGAGAAGAATTAGAACCCCTGTCAGATTTTAGTGCTAGTAAAGAGGTAAACTAACTCACTAAGTCAGTGTGGTCCCTGCAGCAGATGTATTAATTAGACATTAATTAGACATGTGTACTGCCGAAAAATTTGTTTGTTTTAGTTTTTGTTTTTGTTTTTGTTTTTCGGGTCATTAATTATGATCACAATTCAAAAAAATCAGAGATTTGAAAAAATTTGAAAAAAATCTGAAATTCGAAAAATATCAGAAATGTGGAAAAAAATCGGAAATTCAAAAAAATTTGGAAATTCGAGAACCCGAAAATTAGAAAATCTGAACTAATAACTAACTAATAATAACCTGACTAATACTAACTAATAAATTCTAGGTATTGGAATTTCCTTTCAAATTTGGCTGTTAGTGAACATAACGAATACGAATTTATGCGAATTTACAAATTAAGCGAAATAACAAATGCTAAACAAATGTAATGGAACAAATTAATAATAAACGATAAAAAAAGTTTTTTTTATTGCAATTTATTTTTATTAATTCATTACGTTCATTCGTTTAGATACGGTATTTGTTATTTCAGATAATTCGTAACTTCAGATAAACTCGTATTTGTTACGCTCACTAACTGGCACATTCAAAAGGAAATTCCAATACCTATTATTTATTAGCTAGTAGGGATGAGCCCGAAGGTAAGTTCGACTCAAACATTGGGTGTTCGCCGAACAGTGAACAACATTCGTGGCAAATTCGAAAGCCGTGAAACGCTATTAAAGTCTATGGGATACTAACATGAAAAACCAAAAGTGCTCATTTTAAAGGCTTATATGCAAGTTATTACCATAAAAAGCGTTTGAGGACCCGGGTCCTGCCCCAGGGGACATGTATCAATGCAAAAAAAAGTTTTAAAAAATGACGTTTTTCAGGAGCAGTGACATTAATAATGCTTAAAGTGATACAATAAAGATGAAATATTCCTTTAAATATCGTGCTTGGGGGTGTCCTTAGTATGCCTGTAAAGTAGCGCATCTTTCCTGTGTTTATAACAGTACCACAGAAAAATGACATTTCTAAAGGAAAACATTTCATGAAAAACTACTTGTGGCTGTAATGTATTGTTGGGTCCCGCAATATAGATAAAAATCATTGAAAAAAACAGCATTGCACCCCCCAGTCCATTACCAGGCCTTTCAGGTCTGATATGGATTTTAAGGGAACCCTGAGCCAAAATGAAAAGGAAATGGCATAGGGGCCCTGCCCAAAATCCATACCAGACCCTTATCCAAGCACGCAACCTGGTAGGATGCAGGAAAAGAGGGGGGGAAAGAGAGCCCCCCCCTCTTGAACCGTACCAGACCACATGCCTTCAACATGGGGAGGGTTCTTTGGGGTCTTTTTTGGTTAATGAGTAGGGGTACAATGTATGATACCCATTCTCATAGGAGGGGCGGGATCTGGGGGTCCCCTTGTTAAAGGGGGCTTGCAAATTCCGATAACATTCCCGCCCACAGACCCCTACAACCACCAGGCAAGGGTTGTGGGGATGAAGCCCTTGTCCCCATCAACTTGGGGACAAGGTGCTTTGGGGGGACCTCAAAGCATCCTCCCATGTTGAGGGCATGTGGCCTGGTACGGTTCAGAAGGGGGGCACTCTCTCGCCCCCCTTTTCCTGCAGCCTGCCAGGTTGCGTGCTCGATAAGGGTCAAGTATGGATTTTGGGGGGACCCCTATGCCATTTAAAGAAAAAATTGGCTTCAGGGTTCCCTTAAAATCCATACTAGACCTAAAGGGCCTGGTATGGATTTTGGGGGGACCCCTACGCCTTTTTTTTTACATTTTGGCACTGGGTTCCCCTTAATATCCATACCAGACCTGAAGGGCCTGGTATGGATTTTGGGAGGATCCCCAGGCAATTTTTTTTTAAAATCTGGGTGCAGGGTTCCCCTTAATATCCCTACCAGGCCAAAAGGGCCTTTTTAAAAGTAGTAGTAGTAGTAGTAGTAGTAGTAGTAGTAGTAGTAGTAGTTTTAAATGACATTTTTCCTTTCGAAATGTCATTTTGTTGTGGTACTGTTATAACACGTGACAGATGTGCTACTTTACAGGCATACTAAGGACACCCCCAGGCACGATATTTAAAGGAATATTTCATTTGTATTGTTTCACTTTAAGCATCAATAAATTAAATCACTGCTCCTGAAAAAACAGTTGTTTTTAAAACTTTTTTTTTTGCATTGATACATGTCCCCTGGGGCAGGACCCGGGTCTCCAAACACTTTTTATGGCAATAACTTGCATATAAGCCTTTAAAATTAGCACTTTTGATTTTTTATGTTCGTGTCTCATAGGATTTAATGATGTTTGCGTGTTTGTAAGAATTTTTTGCCTGTTCGCAAGTTCTGGTGCGAACTGAACCAGGGGGTGTTCGGCTCATCCCTATTAGCTAGTAATAGTTAAGTTATTAGTAGTTAGTTATTATTTCCGATTTTCGAGTTTTTAAATTTCAGAATTTCTGATTTTTTTCGAAACTCAGAATTTCTGATTTTTTTTTTTTAGAATTTACGATTTTTTCAGAATTTCCATTTGTTTTTTAATTTACGATTTTACGAATATTCAAATTTACAAATATTTGGAAAATTTTATTAAATGGGTTTTCTTATTAACAAATTTAAGTTAAAAAACTAATTTTAAACTAAACGAATTGCACATGCCTAGTATTAATAAAAAAGAAAAAAGGTGACTAGAATACCAAAGGGAAGTTTCTTTCACAGGATGCACGTGGTGTATTAACCAAGTTCAATTAAAGGAGTTGTAAAGTCTCAAGGTTTTTCACCTTAATGCATTCTGTGCATTAAGGTGAAAAACCTTCTGTGCTGCAGCTGCCCCCCCAGAGCCCTCTTTTTCTTACCTGAACATGATCATTCCAACGACGAGGATGAGCCCAACAGCTCCAGCCACTGTCTCAGGTCCTCATTAGATAGATTGATAGCAGTAGGAACCATTGGCTCACGCTGCTGTCAATCAAATCCAGTAACACGGGAGCAGGGGTGGGGCTGAGTCCTGCTGTCTGTGTCAATGGACAGAGCAGCAGGACTTGGGAGCGAGCCCGCACGAGTGCCCCCATGGAAAGCTGCTCTCCGTGGGGGCACTTGATGAAGAGGAGGAGCCAGGAACACCGCCAGGGGATCCCAGAAAAGGAAGATTGGGGCCGCTCTGTGCAAAACCCTTGCACAGAGAAGAGAAGTATGACATGTTTGTTTTTTTTTGTAAATTGAACCTTTACAATCACTGTAGGTAAATACAAAATATCTTTATACATGTCAAATATTGAATGAAAATAGTATAACAAATCACACACTTGTAAATACCCTTCTTCCATCAATAAAAAAGACAACTTTGTCATTAGGGAAGTTTCCCTTCAATTCTGTCCCATAGCCAAAACAGGAAGTCAGAGGAAATCCCTAAAAATTAAAAGAATTCCCTGGAAACCCCCAGGTCACCAGAGCTAGTGTCCCCATTGGAAGATTTCCCCTCTATTACTTTTCTGGGGTCAACCCAAAATCTGTGATTTTCTTTCACTTTCAATGATAACGTTAAACCGGACATATAGAGAGGGTGAATCTCTCTAAAAGACACACAGACAGCAATAAAAACTGACAAGGGGTGCAGGAGCGCCACCCCCTAGTTTGCATACCCGACAACGGACTCATAGCTTTCTATGAGTTTTTTTTTTTTTTCAAGCACACGATTAGAGCCCGAGGCTCTAATTGGCTTGAAAAAGGTGGGGTTCAGGGTGCAGAGCACTGTGCCATGAACCCACCCACTTGTGACACTAGCAAATCAATATTCATTATTGGTTTCCAGCTTCTCTTCTTGGCCAATCAGGGCAGGAGGCGGATCTGAAGAAGACGTGATTCAATTATCTCATGAGTGAGAAAAGAAAGCATCCCCACAGGGTGGTACTGTGGATGCTAATATAATAAAAGGGTGCCACATCCTAAATTATAGACAAAATTGAACCAATAGACTCAAAATGGACTTTATAGGCAACACAACACACAGTCATCTAAAAGTATGTATTTTTTATTATTTAAATAAAAGAATGCCTTTTGACTAAAACTTTTTACTTCCCATGAGTGGGTCGTGAAACAAATAGAACAATACTTTTATAATAACCAATCATACCTAGATGTTATGATGAAATGGGATGCCTTTAATGCATGCCTTAGAGGCACATTTATAGCAGAGATTGAGCCCACAAAACATAATTCGTCTGCCCACCTGGAGCGGGCTGGGGATTAGATGTGACAGCTGGAGCTCTCCTATGTCACAGACCCGTCAGACTTTGCGAGGGAGGCATGGATATCGGGCCAGGATTCCCTGGACTGGTTGAGATCCTCCGCCACAGAGCGTAAATATTTCTTCAGTAAACAGGCTTTCTATGAGGAGGCCGCTTGTTAGCTAGAATCACCAGGTCCCAACAATCATCCCCAGCCATAGGAGCCATTTGCTGTTCCACTGGGTGGCTGGTGAATGACCCTGAGCTAATTATCACTGAACTAGCTTCCTTCTATGCAGATTTGTACAAGCCCTGTGATGATTACTATGATGAAGCACTACAAGGTTATTTAGAAACTATATCCCTACCGGTTATGACCCGTCAGGCGCGCCTGGAACTGGAAGCTCCGTTTACGTTAGACAAGCTGAAAGAGGCGGCTGCCTCTTTCCCTACCTGCAAAGCACCAGGGGATGACGGGATCCCCATGGAAGTCTATACCCAGTACGGGAGGTAATTTTACCCAGACTACTAGAAGTCTTTAACTCCTCCTTAAAGTTGGGACAGCTACCTATAACTATGACCAGGGCAAACATTATACTATTACTTAAACCAGGAAAGGACCCGGTAGATCCGAGCTCTTACAGGCCCATCTCATTGCTGCAAAGTCATGTAAAGATATTAGCCAAGGTTCTGGCCTTAAGGGTTAACAAGGTTATTCTGTCTATCACTCACCCAGACCTGGCAGGCTTCATGCGACTAACCTTAGAAGACTCTTTTTGAACAACAGACCCCAGCCGATGAAGCTGGCCACAGGGCACTGTTGTCTCTTGACGCCAATAAGGCATTTGACAGTGTCAGCTGGAGTTATCTCTGGGCTGTACTGTCCAAATTTGGGTTTGGCCCTCAATTCATTGCATAGATACGGTTACTGTATAGTTTTCCACAGGCCACCATACACATGGCAGACAGGATGTCTCATGTCTTTGCACTAGGCAGGGGGACTAGGCAGGGTTGCCCCCTGCCCCCACTGCTATTTGCACTGGCTATTGAGCCTCCCGCTGCCCAGGTGTGGGATTTTCCACAAATCAAGGGATTTTGCTACGGTGAATTCCATGAGAAAATAATGCTCTACGCCGACGATATGCTCAACCTCCATGGAAGATGTGGATAACTCATTGTCTCACGCAATCTCCCTTATCGCAGATTTTGGCCACTACTCAGGCCTTACCATTAACTGGTCTAAATCTGCACTGAGGTTCCTGGATGAGGCACCTGGGTTGAATGCAGAGCTTCCTTGCCCTGTCCCTATAGTGACTTCCTTTAAATACTTGGGAATTTACATATCCCCAAACTGACTGATTTATTATAGGCTAAATATATACCCCCTACTGACTTGTTTCAGAGACAAAATAAATATATGGAACAGACTCAAAATGTCCCTAGCAGGAAAGACAAACCTTATTAAAATGATCCTAATGCCCCAGTTTCTGTACCAGCTCCACAACACTCCGGTGGTTATTCCACTGAAAATATTTTGAGTGGTCAACTCCCTATTCAGATTATTGGTATGGCATAACAACCTCCAGGATTAAATTGGAGCATCTGCAATATTCGAAGGAGGGGGGTGGTCTTGCACTCCCCAACTCTTGGATATACTATTTGGCTGCACAGCTGCAACACCTGATAGGAGCTATTGCTTCTGATCCCTCATGCTCGTCAGCTAAACTCCTGCTAGTTGGCACGGGGGCGGAGTCTGTACCAGAGGGCCTAGATGCTCAGTTGTTTCAATGGCCCAACAAACAAATGCCCACTTACACACTCCTTCAGTAGGTGTGGAACAAGGTCAAACAATTGCAACGGGGTATACAGCGTATAGCCCACTTTGGGGGAATAAATCATACAAGGAACTGGCCAAACTCCAACAGGGACCCAGGCGGCGTCCCATGGGAATAACTCACCTTAGGCACGTCTTTCACAATGGGAGACTGCTCTCTTTCGCAGACCTGCAATCTAAATATGCACTACCTTCCAACATGCTATTCTACTACCTACAACTAAAGCATGCTGTCAAAGCGCAGGGTATTACAGTAGACCAGGTAAACCCCCCACCCTTGTTTTTCACATACTGCAAAATGCAAAGGATACAAAGAATATAATATCCCAATGCTATCTTATGCTCCTATCCGCATTCTTAGAGGGACACCCCATGAAAGCAGCAATCCAGTGGAAGGCAGACTTACACCCTATTACAGGGGAGCAGTGGGAAGAGGCCCTTCAGGCTGCTAACACCTGTTCACTGACCATATCACAAAAAGTATCTCAATTATTGAGAGCACACTATACCCCAGTAAAACTCCACAAAATGAGCAAATTGCCAGACTCGTTATGTGGCAAGTGTAAAATAGTGCCAGGTGACCTGGTACATCTCCTCTGGCTTTGCCCCAAACTCCATAGATATTGGAAGGGGGTCCTGGTCACACTTGACCAACTAATGTCCCTCTTGATCCACTAGATTGCCTTCAAGGTGTACTGGAGGGGGCATTTCCAGGGGAAATTACAAGGATGGCTTTTGCCAGAGCATTGTTTCAAGCTTGGAAAACAGTACTTATGAGCTGGAAATCTGCCACATCACCGACGGTTTAATCCTGGATTCAACACATGGGTAAAACTCTTATCATGGAAAAGGGGGGGGGAATCCTGGGAAATTTGACAGATTATGGACCGCTTGGCTCGATACGCCAGGTATTAGCCCCAGAGAATTGGTACAGATGAGACTACTTAGATGCTCATAGATGCAAAAATTACCTGTGGACACACTCGCTTGGGCAACAAAGAACATAGAAGGGTAAAAGCGGAGATGTTAGGGTTGTCAGCACAGTGCCAAGGGTTTGCAATGTAGCACCAAAAAGAATTCAATAATGTATGTGCAATTCAATGTCTACTCACAGTTATATGTACAGTATACTGCAGGATATGACTGATGGTTATGTAAATGATTCTTCACTGAAAAAACGAAGTGTAATGTGATATCTGTTTGAATTTGCTTTGTGTTTCTTGAACAATAAAAACCTTTTGATTTAAAAAACAAAAAAAAAAAGAGTAAGGATTAAAAAGACAAAGTGAAGTTAAAAATTCCTAGCATCGAGGGCTATTACAACTACCTCATCATAACCACTCATAGGCCGAACTGTGACTTGACATAAGATTTGTACAGATGTGGTCATTAATGTTGCAATAGGCCTGGTATAGGTTGATGTGAAGGATAGAATAACTTGGAGCTCTACATATTTCGCGCTAGCGCACTTCTTCATGAGCTTGAAGTAAATACTCTATGTAAGGTAAAAAATCATAAATAAATACAATGCAATGCTTCTCTGCTATGGGTTGCTTATGATTATCTGTTGACATACTCACTGTCTCACCCTGTTCTGATTTCAATTAAATTTTGATGTATGGTCTGTCTTTGCTCACCATGATGGCGGGTGCTTCTACTTGTCTGCGTCCTCACACCCATGTTGTGCCCCCACCTTTTTCCCTTGCGTTGATTTTCTGGCCAGATATACGCACACTGATGATACCTTGAGTCACCGCTTTATGCTACATACTTGTGTTTTATGTAACTACAATAAAACCTTGGTTTGAGAGTAACTTGGTTTGAGAGTGTTTTGCAGAACAAGCAACATTTTTTCATAAATTTTGAATTGATATACAAGGGATGTCTTAATATACAAGTAGCGTCAAGTCACAACTGAGTATAAAAGAGAAGAGAGGCGCCTCTAAGTGTGGCAATATGGTTACATTTAATGAAGGTACAACATTTAGCAACTCACATGGCTGATTATTAAAACAGGCACATCTAAGTATGCAGGCATCTGAGATAAAACTGTCCACATCAGATCATCCTCCGCACCACATCGACGCCATCCCTTCCACGCTGTGCTCCACGAGCTCTTCAAGCCTCGCTTTCAGATCGCTCTACTATAAGTTTGTCTTCCCGGGTTACGATTGCAGACTGAGAGCCGGCGGTGCAGAGGACAGTCTATGTGGACAGTTTTACCCCGGGTGCCTGCATACTTAGATGTGTTTTAATCATCAACCATGTGAGTTGCTAAATGTTGTACCTTCATTAAATGTAACCATATTGCTACACTTAAAGTCGCCTCCCTTCTCTTTTATACTCTGTAGCTCCTGCTAGATTTTGCTTCTAATCCCCTTGTGAAGGCTGCCATTTGTAAATGGACATTTTATGGTTACACAACCTGGTCACATTGCTATGATCTTTTTATATGGACTATAAACTGAAGGACCTATGAATAAATGGTTGTGGAATGAATCATCTGAGTTTCCATTATTTCTTATGGGGAAATTTGCTTTGATATACAAGTGCTTTGGATTACAAGCATGTTTCCAGAATGAGTTATGCTTATAATCCAAGGTCTTACCTTACATAAAGTATTTACTTCAAGCTCCTGAAGAAGCATGCCAGTGCGAAACATGTAGTGCTCCAAGTTATTCTACCTTTCACATCAACCTATACCAGGCCTATCACAATATTGATGACCACAGCTGTACAAACCTTACGTCAAGGTCAAGTCACAGTTCGACCTATGAATGGTTATGGTGATGTCTATGTGGTAGTTGTACTAGCCTTCGATGCTAGGAATTTTTAACTTCACCTTTTCCTTTTAATCCTTACTCTTTTGTATAAAAACGCATACTTTTAAATGACTTTGTATGTTGTGGTGCCTATAAAGTCCATTTTAAGTCTATCAATTATCTCATGAGATATTCTTTAGTGAATTGAGCCCCACATCCCTAATAATACCATGAAAAGTGAAACACATTTGAAAATGAATGCTGGGACTTTTCAGGTGCTACAAAGATTTATTGCACATATTAAAAAAACAACTGAAAGTGACAGTTTAAAAATGACCAAACTAATGCCGCACCCCCTCTTAGTCCCCCCTTCCCTCTCCCCTCCCCTTCCCTTTCTGTCTCTAAACTGACCCTTTCCCTCTTTATTTCTTCCCATTTCCCTCTTCCCTAACTAAACCTGGGAATACCGAGTCCAAAAGCGTACCTAGGGTCTCCAGCGCCCTTGGCGAGAATCTGTATCGGCGCCCCCCCCCGACAACCCCCCCTTCATTAAAGAGTTAGAATTGCAGTTGTTTGTTTTTTACATCAGTTTCCTTTAATTTTTAATTGTCTGCATATTCATTAAAGATTCTGCCACATATTTTTGGTAAAAAAAATCCCAATAAGTGTATTTTGATTGGTTTGCACAAAAGTTATCGCGTATACAAACTAGGGGAAAGATTTAGGTCATTTTTATTTATTTTTTTACTAGTAATAGTGGCTATCTGCGATTTTTAGCAAGACTGCGACATTGCGGCAGACAGATTGAACACCTAACTGACATTTTTTACACTTTTGAGGGACCAGTGACATTACTACAGTAATCAGTGCTAAAAATATGCACTGTTACTGTAATACTGGCACTGGCAGGGAAGGGGTTAACCCCAGGGGCGATCAAAGGGTTAAATGTGTGGGGGTGTCAAAAGAAAGTTAACTACACCTCAGATCAGTTTGCATATCGCAGTGCGATCTGTCAGTTTGAACAGGAATCGGATCGCATAGGTGTGAACACCCATGCAGTCCGATTCTGCTGCGGACCAAAAAAAGGGTCCTTTGGTCCCAATGCGATGTGAATTCAGCCATACAATCTGTATGGCTGAATTTGCATCGCACAAACATTGCATGGGATTTGCACTGCAGTGTGGTGCAAATCACATGCGATGTCGGACATATCATATATGTGAACCGGCTTAAATGTAAATTAGTTTATGCATCATTACATGTGTTTTTTTACATTTGATGTTTCTACCAGAGTCTCACTGTCACAAAGGTGTAAATTCAAATACAATTGTCTGATGAGTAGTGACCTACCTACCTAACTTCACAGCAGTTGACACTGACTTACTGGCACACCGAGACAAGTTCACCGACACTTGACTGCCTAGTTCACCGACACTTGACTGTCTAGTTCACCGACACTTGACTGTCTGTCTTCCCGGGCCTTCCCCACACCGCGCTGCGTGCTGGAGAAGAAGATAAGATCAAAAGATGGAGGGACAGGAGGAGGTGGGTGGGGCCAGCCAGCCTAAATCCACTAGGCGCGGAGGAGGAAGAAGGTAAACCCTCCCTCCTCCGCTCTAATTGAATGCTGGAGGCTGGAGCCTCGGCCAGAAAGCAAGACCGAGGCTCCAGCATGCCATTCAGAGTGGTGGAGGAGGGTTACCTTGTTCCCACTCTCCGCGTTGTGGTCTAATGCCGTGCACACACGGGCGGACTTTTCGGCATCAAAGGTCCGACGGTCTTTCCGACAGACTTTCGACGGACTTTTGACAGACTTCTGACTGTACTTGCCTACACACGATCACACCAAAGTCCGACAGATTCGTACGTGATGACGTACGACCGGACTAAAATAAGGAAGTTGATAGCTAGTAGCCAATAGCTGCCCTAGCGTCGGTTTTTGTCCGTCGGACTAGCATACAGACGAGCGGATTTTTTGACCGTATTCGAGTCTGTCGGAAAGATTTGAAACATGTTTCAGGCACCCACCCCGCACTGTAGAGGCCAGCCCAGGGGCGTACCTAGTGCATTTGGCACCTGGGCCAGATCCTATATCAGGAACCCCCACCTTAAAATGTGAAAACACCCCACTGTGCCCCCTGCATACCTCTGCATCCTTCAATATCTTTTTGTCACTACTGTGTATATTACACAGCAAAGCACCTCTGGACCCCTTTACATTACACAGCACTTTGCACCTAAGGACCTCTTTACATTACACAGCCCTTGTACCTCTGGACCCCTTTACATTACACACCACCTTGCACCTCTGGACCCCTTTACATTACATAGCCCTTGTATCTCTGGACCTTTTTACATTACACAGCACCCTGCACCTCTGGACCCCTTTATATTACACAGCACCCTGCACCTCTGGACCCCTTTACATTACACAGCCCTTGTGCCTCTGGACCCCTTTACATTACACTGTACCCTGCACCTCTGGACCCCTTTGCATTACACAACACCCTTCACCTCTGGACTGGACCCCTTTACATTACACAGCACCTTGCACCTAAGGACCTCTTTACATTACACAGCCCCCTACACCTCTAGACCCCTTTACATTACACAGCATGCTACACCTCTGGACCCCTTTACATTACACAGCACCCTGCACCTCTGGACCCCTTTACATTACACAGCACCCTGCACCTCTGGACCCTCCCTACAGTGCAGACCCCCCCAGAGTGCAGACCCCCCTAGAGTGCAGACCCCCCCCACAGTGCAGACCCCCTACAATACAGATCCCCCCACAGTTCAGACCCCCCTACAATACAGACCCCCCTACAGTACAGACCCCCACTACAGTACAGAACCCCTACAGTGCAGACCCCCTACAATACAGACCCCCCTACAATACAGACCCCCCTACAGTACAGACCCCCCTACAGTGCAGACCCCCCCTACAGTGCAGACCCCCCTCCTACAGTACAGACCCCCCTACAGTGCAGACCCCCCCTTCAGACCCATAATGTACCTCGGCTCAGATGATCAGCGCGGGACATGCACAGTCAGCACGGTGTAGACACAACAGAGGAGGAGGAGGCGGCTTCACTCTGATAGACTGTGTGAGACAGCCAAGACTTATCAGAGCCACGCCGTGGCCACGAGAGAAGGGGATAGTTTCAGCCGGGTCCCGGGTGTGCTAACGGGTGTCACTCGGGCACGACTCGCAACCCCCCGTGCAAAGCCAGGCTCTCCGTAACGTGTGTGTGTTAGCTGCCGCTGCCTGTCACTGCGCCCGCACTCCGTGCCGCTGCTCAAACCCGCCTGTTGTCTCCGCTTCAGTCGCGGAGGGGAGGCGCCGGCCTGACACCCCCCTAGTGTGTGGCACCCGGGGCGGCCCGCCCCCTAATTAGTACGCCACTGATGCCAGCCCACTAGCCCAGCAGCAAGCAGCAGTAAGCAACAGTGCTTGGCGCCGCCAGTCGACCGCTGCTGTTCCTGTGCTGAAGTGAAGAACACTGCCAATTGGCGCCCCCCTTGCAAATAAAGTAGAACTGAAGCAAAACTTTTTTTTTAGTTTTGAATAGTGTGGAGAGGGATTAGATGAGATTCACCCTCTCTATTTGTCCTGATTACCAAAGGTCATCTGAGTTGATTAGAACAGGAAGTAGAGTAAATTTTCCATTGGGGACACTAGTTCTGGTGACTACCGGAAATTCTCCTCACTTTGGAGGGATTTCCTCTCACCTATTGTCGACGCTATATGAAATCGCCCTATTGGGAGATTGAAAAAAATAAATAAATACATGAGTTTTAACCCTCCCTCACTTTATCCAAAATGTAAAAAAAAGTTTTGCATACTAAGAATTTTATTTTACTTTAATTTCTAAAAGCAATCTTTTTATTGTTACAAACATACATAAAAACATCTAAAAACTGTTTCTGAATAAGCAATCAGCCGATCTGAGAAAAGGCATGTAAAAACACCCTGGCCCCATCATCAAAACCAGCTTGAGATAACTAGAACAATCTTTCTATGTATTTAGACATGTAAACTGCTGATTGGTGGGGTAGGGAGGGTTTAATGTAGAAGTGGTTATAGTTATAACCTATCATCACTGAAATACAGCAGCAATTGTGAATGAGATTTCAAGCTTTTTTCTCCTTTCTTCTTTTAGATGCGTTTATATCTGTGGGCAACACTAAAAATATTGCTTTTTCAGATGAATATGTGTAAACAATAGTGGACGTTCCCACTTTTTGTTTGGTCACCTGGACAGAAGGTGAGCTAAAATATCAATTTAAAGCTGGACATACACTGCACAAAGTTTGTCTGGTTCCTGATGAACTGGCTGAAATTTGCTTTGTGGGTGGCCCCATTGGCCTCCTACCCAGTGGTGTACCAACGGTGGGGCGGTCCACCCCGGGTGTCACACCTGGGGGGGTGTCAGCACGCCGGAGCAATCATACCTCCATGATTGGCCGTTGTTCACTTGAAAGTGAATGGAGCAGTGATTTGCCTGGGAGGGGCTCGCTAATGTGGGCGCACACACCCCGCAGCTTGTGCGGGGTGTTTGCTGTCCCATGCGATCTCAGCCCAGCTCTTTATGGCAGCCGACATCGCTTCCCGCCGGCTGACATTCTCACTGGCAATGCACACAGTACAATGCCGATGAACCCACCCCCTACCACGCCTCCTCCACTCTGACGTCTTCTGTGTACATAGACAGAAGGAGGAGCTGGGGAGGAGGCAAGACGCTGCTATGCTGTGCATGTGCGGCTCATCTGAGGTCTGTTATTATTACACACACATTATCACACACAAACAATAGATTACACTTGCGCTGGAGGAGCTGATATAAATGAATACTTGCAGTGATTTGGGTGTGGGGGAGAGGGTACTGCATGTGCTAGGGGGCATTTTAGGAAAATCTGCCCCCCCAGCACAAGTTCTCCCTCCTCCCAAAGTGCCCCCTAGCATATGCAGTACCCTCTCCCCCACCCATGTTTCAAAGAGATGCTGGCTGCTACACAGGGGACAATCAGGGCACCCCGCTAGACATGCAGGCCAATCGCTCCAGGTGATCACACTAGTGCACCCCTGCCAGGCAAGTAAGTGGAGCCAGGTGGCAGAACTTATTCCGTCACTGGGCTCCAGGAATCAGGGCCGGTTCATAGGTTGAATCACACAGGATCACACTGTGCGTTCCTGTGCAATTCATGTTTTCCAGGTGCAGTACAATTTCAGCCTATTCATTTAAATGGGCTGAAATTGTGCTGGATCACACCAAGAGTTATAAGACGCACAGGAACTGGATTGCGTGGTACTACTGTACCGTACTATCCAATGCAGGTAAACGCATTACATTTGGGACCTGCATTTATGGTGTCATTAATTTAACATTGACACCCACTGCAGATCACAACTGGAGTGCATTCTGAATGCAGTGCGAGAAACGCACATGGAATGCAGGTTGCCAGGAATCCAGAGGTGTGGGGGAGCTATGTAAAGGGGTCCAGAGGTGTGGGGGCTGTATAATGTAAAGGGGTCCAGAGGTATGGGGGCTGTATAATGTAAAGGGGTCCAGAGGTATGGGGCTGTGTAATGTAAAGGGGTCCAGAGATATGGGGGCTGTGTAATGTAAAGGTGTCCAGAGGTATGGGGGCTGTGTAGAGAAAACTTTCAGAAAACAGGAAAATATTTTTTGGGGGGGGAGTGTAACACCATGTTTTACTGCACCAGGTGACACCAACCCTAGTTATGCCACTGGCAATAGCACATAATAAGGGTGCTAATGCCAGTTACATGTATTCTTGTCTGGCACCGGCCGCCTGACAACAATCCTCGGGTCAGTCAGCACCATTTTTGCAGGGGAGAAGGAGAGGCCTGGCCACCCGGAGGAGCAGAGGGACGAGGATTCTTCTGGGTTCTGGGCCGCAGTGCACAGAGGCGCTACACGTAACGTCACTTGATGCTGACGTCAGCACATCAACGTGCCCTGCCGGGGGGGTGCCAGCTATAGGATCCACCCCGGGTGCCAAATGCTCTAGGTACACCCCTGCTCCTACCACCTGACATTCTTCAAATAAAAAAATCTAAGTAGCCAGGTGGATAATTGTTGGCCGAACAGCCACAGAAACTGTATGGGTATACAATAGGCCTGCAGGGAGATTCGTCCATCCACAGTGTTAGTGAGGATGGAGGAATCTGTTGGATGTTTAGACTACAGGGAGCAATAAAAACCATGACAGAGGATATACCTCTGTTATACCTCTGCTTTCCAATACCAGGGCATCCAGGGCCTAAGCAAGGCAGATTAGTGAGATGTCATTCTTGCCAACAGATCATCAACTGCTGCATTGCAACCTCATGTTATCAATTAGCGATAAACAGGCAGCAGTCATTTGACCTATAAAAAAACTTCAGTTCATATCTAAAACTGTTAAGTTATAAAGTCATTAAAGCATATCTGACCTCCTTTGTGAAGTCTTTTTACACAACTTTCTACTAAGAGATTATTATTAGTAATCACTTCACTCTTATATGCCTCCTCTGACAAGTCAAAGAAAATCTCCTTTTTCATGTGGTTGCACCAGTCACTTCATGCCTGACTAATGGTGACTGGAGTTCATTTTGTTCAACCAGCTTTCTTAAGATGTCTTGTTATATGTATTGTCTGCAAACTGTGAACAATGGAAATTGTTCTTCAAAGCAAAATAACATTTTCTGGAGATCAATGTTCTTTCTGTTGCCCATCTTTGACACTCTTCTGTGTGACATTAATAATTTTATGATGACTTTATGCTCACATACATTCAACCTATAAATCCTATATATAATCTCAAATGTTCTACAATGGTTGACTTTTAAAATGCTGTTTTAAATTTTTGATAGTCTGGAGTTTTTTGCTTTGCTTCTTTGGTTAGCCATTAGTAGCTGTGGGTGAAAACATTTGTGCAAGGTAGAAAGCCCCTCTAAAGTGTCAGTCCAGCTAACCTTAATATGTTAGTTTTCATTGGATTCTTCAGATCAGGATCACATTTGAGCTATTTAGATCTGGTAAGAAGCCAGCAGAATGATATTAGCACCTACGTTTCTAGCCACCTGCTGCCACCTATTCACGGAAGTCTCAAACTCCCTGTAGCATTTAATATTAATTTTGCCTTATGTGAGTTTTGGGATGCTTCCCTCTGGAAATTATGTAAGTTGGTAGGTGGTGAGCCCCAGAAATAGAGTCAGAGACAAACCTTCACAATATCACAATGTAGTTTAAGAATAACAGGTAGGAATAGAGCCAACAAATTTCAGGGGTTGGGAGCTTTCACCTCTTAAGGACTTTGAAGCTACTAACTGGTAGAGTTTGAAAGTTGTCTGCCTTAAAAGCTTAGGGCTCTTGGGTCATCTAAGGATATGGATCATTTGACTAATGACCAAGAATTAAAATTAAAACACAAAACGCATTGGCTCATTTCCTAAAATTACATTGTGATATGGTGAACATTTCCCCTTTAGGCTATTTCCAGCATTCCTCACCTATTAACTTAGATATTATATACCTATTCAGTCAGATTTCTCCACAAGTTGTGCACAGCTTTCCAATGATATTTCTGAATTAAGCTCTTCACTTACATACAAAGTCATCAGTCCCCCCCTATACACAGCAAAACATTCCACTGAAGAAGAAAGGATCAAAAACAGTGGTATTAGTTGCAGGCCACTGGAGAGCCTAAAAGTTAAAATAAACCAGTGGTTAAATCACAAGTGTCTATATACTAGGGATGAGCTTCGAGTTTGAGTCGAACTCATGTTCGACTCGAACATCGGCTGTTCGCAAGTTCGCCGAGCAGCGAACAAGTTGGGGTGTTTGCGGCAAATTTGAAAGCCGCGGAACACCCTTTAAAAGTCTGGGAGAAATCAAAAGTGCTAATTTTAAAGGCTTATATACGTGGTATTGTCATAAAGAGTGTTTGGGGGCCTGGGTCCTGCCCCAGGGGACATGTATCAATGCAAAAAGAATATTTAAAAACAGACGTTTTTTCGGGAGCAGTGATTTTAATAATGCTTAAAGTGAAACAATGAAAGTGTAATATTTCTTTAAATTTCGTACCTGGGGGGTGTCTATAGTATGCCTGTAAAGGGGTGCATGTTTCCCTTGTTTAGAACAGTCTGACAGCAAAATGACATTTCAAAGGAAAAAAAGTCATTTAAAACTACCCGCAGCTATAATGAATTGTCGGTCTGACAATACACATAAAGGTTAATTGATAAAAACACCATGGGATTTCTCCACAGGGGAACCCCGAACCAAAATTTTTTTTAAAAATGGCGTGGGGGTCCCCCTAAATTCCATACAAGGCCCTTCAGGTCTGGTATGGATATTAAGGTGAATCCCGTGCCAAAATTTTTTTGAAAAATGGCGTGGGGTCCCCCTAAATTCCATACCAAACCCTTCAGGTCTGGTATATATATTAAGAGGAACCCCGTGCCAAAATTTAAAAAAAAATGGCGTGGAGTCCCCCAAAAATCCATACCAGACCCTTATCCGAGCAGGCAACCTGGCAGGCCGCAGGAAAAGAGTGGGGACAAGAGAGCCCCCCCCTCCTGAACCATACAAGGCCACATGCCCTCAACATTGGGAGGGTGCTTTGAGGTAGCCCCCCAAAGCACCTTGTCCCCATGTTGATGGGGAGAAGGGCCTCATCCCCACAACCCTTGGCCGGTGGTTGTGGGGGTCTGCGGGCGGGGGGCTTATCGGAATCTGGAAGCCCCCTTTAACAAGGGGACCCCCAGATCCTGCCCCCCTGTGTGAATTGGTAATGGGGTACAAATGTACCCCTGCCATTTCACAAAAAAAGTGTCAAAAAGTTTAAAAAACACAAGAGATGGTTTTTGACAAGTCCTAATTTAATTTCTTCTTCTTTAGGCTTCTTCTTCCATCTTCTTTCCTCTGGTGTTCTTTCAGTGTTCTTCTTCTTCCTCCGTCTTCTTCTTCATCTTCTCCATCTTCTTCTTCTTCCGCTCTTCTCGTCCCGCATCTTCCTCCAGCCTTCTTCTCTGCTCCGTCCGCACAATCCGCCTCAGTGGGAGTCTTCAGCCGTGTAATGCTTGGCTTCTTCTGACATTTCTTATATAATGGAGGGTGTGGCCACCCGGTGACCCAGCCCTCCTCTGACGCACGGGGAATTCACGGGACTTCCCTGTGGCTTTCCCCGTGTTGTCAGAGGGGGGCGGGGTCACCCGCCGGGTTATCAATGAACTTCTATGTGTATTATCGGACCGACAATTCATTAATAGCCGTGAGTAGTTTTAAATTACTTTTTTTTCCTTTGAAATGTCATTTTGCTGTCAGACTGTTCTAAGCACGGGAAACATGCGCCCCTTTACAGGCATACTATAGACACCCCCCAGTATGAAATTTAAAGGACTATTACACTTTTATTGTTTCACTTTAAGCATAATTAAAATCACTGCTCCCGAAAAAACGTCCGTTTTTAAAAATTCTTTTTGCATTGATACATGTCCCCTGGGGCAGGACCCAGGTCCCCAAACACTTTTTATGACAATAACTTGCATATAAGCCTTTAAAATGAGCACTTTTGATTATTCATGTTCGTGTCCCATAGACTTTAACGGTGTTCGTGTGTTAGAACAAATGTTTTGCCTGTTCACAAGTTCTGCTGCGAACCGAACCGGGGGGGGGGGGGTGTTCGGCTTATCCCTACTATAGGCACAGCAGTGGAGAACACTACTGCTAGTTGGTGCCTCTTTCTGCCTAACATGGCAACTAACATTGAGAAATAGGCTGCACACAAAGTTACTTAAACACAGAATTTCAAATTCTTTTGGGCAGCTGTGAGTATTCCTTCGTAAATATTTACGTGTACCTTGCATCAGATATATTTTTTCATGCTAAGTTAATGGCAAATGAATATGTAGGTGTAACACATACAGGTATATAACCTCTTTCTGCTGCAGTCTCACATATATGCGGTGGAAGGGTGGGTGGTTCTTAACACCCAGCTGCCACACATATGCATCCATAGGGGTCTGTGTATTTTGTGCTGAGAGGCGAAGGTGTGGAGGGAAGGAGATGGGTTGGGGGTCTGAAGAAATGCCTCTTATGCCTCCTGCTTTCAGCAGACTAATGATATAATCTCAGCCTTGCCAAGGGCACTTGATTTGAGTTCTAGACTGCTTTATAAATCATAAAAAGGTGTGACTTTATTGGAAAACTATAGTTGTTTCTGTATATTATGACACATTAAAAATTTAATTAAGCAGTCATGTAAAGAAGTCATTGAATAGCTCACTTTAAATGTTTAATAACACCCACGTAAATAAAAATGGTGTTTTTAGCTGGCAGTATGTTGGTGGTTTACAGATTTAGACAAAGCTACACATCGATACAATTGAATCTCTTCTGCTAGTAGCTTCATTTACATTTTTTTTTTTCATGTACAAAGTTGCTTGTGGAAAATTGAGTTTGCAGAAGGCATACTGACAGTATTTGAAGGGCATTGGGATCAGCAATTCTATCCTACCCCAACTCTGAAATATATAGCTTCTATCTGACCTCTGCCCAATGGATGGCTATAAAGATTGGTTTTGATATATGTCTGAAGTATGGTTTTAGAGCTTTAAGCCTACAGTCAGCAGTTTCTTTTAAATGAGAAAAGACAGGAGTGCATCTTCCTATTTTGTTTTTTTTTTTGTACTTTTCTGAAAATCTATAGCAGTGCTGTCTTGAATCAGACTGTCACCCAGGTATGAGGACAATATTAATGCAACTTTCTCAGCTTTTCTTTTCTGATATTCTGCAATGGTTAAAGAAGCATACTTGGGAAATCATAACCGGTAAAAGGGGAATTGCAGATTCTATCACACTATATATCATGTTAATGTAACAATGTGTGTGCTGTATCGTTTTATTTTTCTATATACTGTACATTAGGGTGCGCATATTTATTTATAAGATATACGATCTGGTATCAAAAAGTTTCAAGAGTAGTTTTGTAACATGCTAACAGATGACGCACAGTCACAGGGAGCACAGACCCTCAAAAGTCAATGTGCCAAAAGACATCCTCCTGTGTACATCGGGAACTGTGCAACTGGTGCTATTCTGACCAGTGACCACATGTGTTACCACATCTGCTGTTTTATCATGGGCAGCAAGTTAGAACAAAGAGCAAATGTAAAGTTCTGCGTGAAACTGGGCAAATCTGCCACAGAGATGTTTGACATGATTTGGCAAGTTTACGGAGATGATGCAATGAGTCATTTGAAGTGTTTTGAGTGGTACGCGCACTTCAAGAGCGGAAAAACATCACTTGAAGATGACCTTCAATAAGCTCAACCCCCGAAAGTGACAAAACCATTCGGCACCTTGTGCATGATGATTGTCGGAGAACAATCTACAACAACTTGATACCACCTCATACAGGCTTTATTTCTTGCTTAGTTGTGCTACGTAGTTGTTGTCCTCTTTCTCATTTCAGACTGATAAACCCCTTGAGGAGCCAGTGCTTTAAATGGGCTGTGACACCCGGGGCTGGTAGGAGGGAACCAATGATCAGATAACATTATGATTGATTGCGCAATGCTTATGTTATCTTCAAATTTGTCCTATAACCCCCCTCCCTCCGAACACTAATACCTGACCACAAACTGTCCATGACAGTATGGTTACAGCTCTGGGGGGGGGGCACCAATTGAGAGAGTGTCCCAGAACTAGACAGCCAAGCATTTATGTGATCGATGGGTGCTGAGGCCTGCCCACCCTCTCGCTGCATATATACAGTATCTCACAAAAGTAAGTACACCCCTCACATTTTTGTAAATATTTCATTCTATCTTTTCATGTGACAACACAGAAGAAATGACACTTTGCTACAATGTAAAGTAGTGAGTGAACAGCTTGTATAACAGTGTAAATTTGCTGTCCCCTCAAAATAACTCAACACACAGCCATTAACCGCTTGCTGGCCAGGTGCCGTCATTATACTATGGCAGGTCGGCTCTCCTGCGCAAACTGCCGTAGATGTACATCAGTGTTTGCACAGGAGATAGCAGGAGCATGCCCGGCGGACTTGATGACCTGCGATCGCAGTGTACTGAGGAGGAACGGGGAACTGGCTATGTAAACAAGGCGATTCCCCGTCAGAAATCTTCTGTTCCCAGTGATCGGGAACAGCGATCCCTGTCATGCACCTGGTAGCCCATCCCCTTACAGTTAGAACACATCCAGGGAACACACTTAACCCCTTAATTGCCCCCTAGTGTTAACCCCTTCCCTTCCAGTGTCATTTCTACATTGATCAGTGCATTTTTATAGCACTGATCAATGTAATAATGTTACTGGTCCCCAAAAAGCGTCATTTAGGGTCAGATTTGTCCGCCGCAATGTCAAAAGATGGAGTGTCCAACACGTTTCGAAAAAACACAGTGCAAAAAAAATAGCAGCAGAAAAGATCTATTAGCTACAGAGATTATAAGAAATATAAAAAAGTATAAGGCATAGTCTAAGATGCATAAAGCTGATGGTGACCAGTTACGGATCATCACCCTCTTTTCGAACCAACAAGAACAATTAAAAAATATTGTGCACAAATACTGGCAAGTTTTGGCACTGGATGCCATATTTGGATCAGGAATGTCGGAACGCCCAGCGTTTACCTTCCGCAGAGAAAGGTCTCTGCAAGATAAACTGGTTTCCAGTGAATACAAGGGGGGTACGAAGGACCTCTGTAAGAGGCTGGGTACCTTCAAATGTGGAGGATGTGGCTATTTCCAATACATGGACATTGTTACCCAGAAAATTCTTGCCAAACAAAGTCAAATTCACCCTTAGGCATTTTGTGAACTGCAGCACATGCGGGGGGGGGGGGGGGGGGTGTACCTCTTGCAGTGTGAATGCAAATGCTTTTATGTAGGTAAAACCAAAAAAACGAATTTTGGTAAAGAGCATACCGCCACATGCTCAGCATGCGATCATGTTACCCAGACCTACCACTAGGACGTCATCTAACACACTTACAGCGATGGACATTCAAGTTGAATGCAACATCGTTTCCTGGACTCAACAAGACGATCTCCTTCAAACTGTTTTTGAAGGGTTTCGTTTCTGGGGGCCCTGAGCTATATTAGCCTTCACCAGCTTGTATATATATTCCCTCCCCCTTCCTATGGCTCCCCTTCCTTTTCTTGTTTTCTCCCCTTCTTTCCCCCTCCCCCCTCCCCCCATTTTTCCAATGTTCCAACTCAACTACCTGGGTTATATGATCGATGTAATATGTTGGCATTAAACTCTGTGATTTACCGGTTCCCTACACAATGTTCTGAGTCGATATGGCATGACGAAATTTGTACATGTATACATTTATGGTATCCAGCATGTTCGTACTGATCCCATGTGTGGGGCAGAACACACTATATTACCCAGGCATTTTTTCGCTTGTTAATATATATGTACCGTTCATTGAATTTCTAGCATCTGGGATTTCCACATTGCCTTCCTTAGTCTTTCTAACATTTTTATCATTTTTCCCCTTCCCCAATTTCTCATTTTACTTTCCACACAGGATATCTTACACTTTTCAGTTCAGTGTTTGATGCTCCGCCAGAGCCACACATGCCATGTGGCTGGAGGTGAGCGGCTTTACTTTGAATGCATTTTTGTCAAACAATTGCAGGTTCTAAACTGCGTTTTCCTGTGAGTCTATTCATACTCCCAGTGATAAGTTTTTTGGGGTTTTTCGTCAGTTGCTATGAAGCCTCCCTATAACCAACACTGAGTCTATTTAGTTACTTACAATGCACCACGTGATGCATTGCGTCGGTATGTCGTTGTGCCCCCCAGTGTCGCATGTTTACGTCAGAACTAGGCGCCGACCACAATGTGCTTACTTCCTGGTTATGCATGCTGGGGGCAGATGATGCATTATTGCAGACACCTAGGATCTGATGTTCCAATCCAGGTGTCTGCAATCATCTCCTATTGCGTCACATGTGTATTTATAGTGTCTGGCCTTTTCCGTCAGTCTCTCTTCCACCTGGCAGACGGAAAGAGCCACACCGGTTCAACTCAAACACAAGGTAAGTCCCCCATGCGGCTGGGATGCTACAACTCTGGATACTTCTGTTTGTGGTCATTTCACCGCTAGTCTAGCAGTGGCTAGGACTATGCTTTATACTTTTTTATATTTTCTTATAATCTCTGTAGCTAATAGATATCTTCTGCTGCTATTTTTAGATTATATGGCTACTCTAGCCTGCTGATAGACCCCTGTACTAATATATGGCCAGTGATTTCTTGGACGCTTATATTTAGACATAGACTATATGATACCAACATGATTTGTTTCTGGAGGACGAATACCATTTGTCCCATCAAAAGCGTATGGGAATGTAGGTATACCAATCTTCTGGCCTTTGACTTTTTGGTTTGTGTTCGTTTACCATATGAACACAATTTTTCACCAATAATTCAAGACAATATATCTGAACTAATTGGTGGATTAATCTTTATACCCATCTAGACACATCGCAGTCAAATACACAGGCTAGTTGTTTGGTTGTCCATTTTTTCCGGACCTGGATCACTGGCCGTCATCGATCTCCTGGCCTGATGCGTGGCTCTGATGGACCAATCTCTTTCTCTATTTGTTGATTTATGACTTTCTGCTGTTTGGGTGGAGCATTAACACTTGGGGTCAGTATGTTCAGCTATCATTTTATTGGTTTTGTTACAATATGTACGTATGATTTTTATGTATGTAATGTAAGACGGTTTATACACTTATATTTCTGCATTCCTGCATAATTTTTATGACCTGTATTTGGTTATCCTAGATTTAAACCACAGTTTTGGATGTTTCAAGCCCTTTTGTCCCTGAAGAAGATCTGCACTATTTCCATCTCTGCCCCCAACACATGTGTTTGTTTTTATTTTCACCTGAACGTTGTTCATTGTTATACTGTACATGTTAATAAATTTGTACTTTTTTACAATTACTGTAACTGTTTGTGGTCAGTTTAAAATCCCAATTTGAGGAGCTGGCTTTTTACTATATATACTAGGGATGTGGTCCACAAACAGTACAGCCAGATAGCTGTGGCAAGCTTCTTTTCTATAGTGACATCTCATTAGGTTCCGTTGGCTGCAGCACTATGCGATATGATGGATTGTGTCTCACCAAGTTGCGCTAAATAAAAGTTGGCGCACACCATTGGAGTTCAGCTTAGAGAAAGAACTGGAGTAAGAGCTAAATCTGTATATAAAAAGGTTCTAAGAATATAAAAGAGAAAACAAGAAAACAGGGTAGGTTCACCCTAACCACAGAGAAAAACATTCTGCAGAAAAACGCATTTCTCCACGGAAGTGTGAACCGGCCCCTAGTCACATGAAAAAATGATTTGCAGGTAAATGTTAAACCAATGAGCCACAATGTGTACTGACTGAAATGCTGTGTAATTTCCTTTGAAATGAATGATCTTCAAATAAAACATGTGCTTTGCCATATTCCATATAAATAACAAGAACGAGGTCTATGTAATAAGTATATACAATGCTGTATTATTAATGCAATCAGTTGTAAGTACATACAAATAAAAATGTATATTACAATAGCCTGTGTATATACAGTACATGAACATTTAATAATCCAACCTAAGGAAATACTCATTACTGAAAGTAATTTTACTTACAAATAACTGATGCAGAGGACATGATTGCACTTCTTTCAGTAATTAAATACATCTTAATAAATATGCTATATACATTATACAATAAAAATGCTTATATGCAAAATGCCTGTGTTTTGTTACCAGTATACAGTGACAGCCATAGTTTGGATGGAACATTAAAATGCATCTATGCTTTCAAAGAAAGCTAGTGACATCACACAGGCACTACATGAGGCACACACGCAAATAAATACTAACACCCTGTGAGGTTATTGACTAAGGTGGTGGTGCTCATCCCCAGTCATCCAGGCCCACAGTGTGTTTTTCAGTTATCTTCACAGGGGGTATAGGTATTGCCATTCTTTTTGGCTTTTTGCTTGGGTGCTTCTTTTTCCAGTTTTGATAGATCTGCTCTATGTCGGCTGATCACACCTTTCAGTAAATAAGATATCATTGCAAGTATGTAAAATGAGTCTACTATTTATACTATGGTTGCCAATTACAGATCAACACAAGCAGATAGGACAAGGTGCTCTACGTTTGCAAATGCAGGAAAAAGATAAGTAAAATTTAGCTAGTTACCTCACCAACAACATTTACTAAACTTAATTTTTTTCTGCTGGGGAAAGAAACTACCTGTATAAGCCCCACAATGCTCCCATGTCATGACATTGGGCCAATAAGAGACATGAGAAGGAGAGTAAGTCACATGTTCAACCATAACATGAAATAGTAAATCCTGTCAACCTATACAGAGCCAGCATTGTCAAGAAAAAATGAATACATCCTACTGGGAAGGGGGAAAAAAGTGGCCATTTTCTTTGATGTTGCATTGGCCAAAGAAAGGACTACTTAATGCTTCAGGGCTTTCACATTTAAAGCGACTAGATGCAAATGGACTGAATGGTAATCAGCAGTGTTGGAAAAGTCCAATTGTCCTGTACAGAACTGATACACCAAACAAGTCAGCGAAGCAAACAAAGCTTTTACACTGTACCCTATTTTGTCACTTTGACAATTTCTGGCAGTAGGGAAAACACACACTGTCAGTTGGTGGTAGTGTGCCTTGAAGACAAGTGCCGAGCACACAAGCCATAATGGTATTGAACAAAGCACAATAACCTACTCTATAGTTATTAGCAACCAGTCAAAAATCAGGTAATATCCCCATGTAATCATGTAAACTGAGAACCAATTCATTGCTATAGTTTACACATGTTAATATAGTCATAGTTCCTTGCACTTTGTTCAATTAATGAAAAGTAAATTAATGAGTGAGGCTGCAGTAGCAGATGGTTCAGCATAACCATGGGGCAATTCGAATTTTCACAAAAAAAACAACAATCACAGCCCCTATTTTAAGTACAGGTTTACTTTAATTCTGTCATTTCTTTGGGAACTAGGGAAAATAGAATTCAGAGACTTATACTATCAGGTTTCAGGTATGTGACTTCAACTTGCCCCAAATCCCATATGTCTTTTTTTTTTACTTTTATATCCTTCTTGTTAAAAGGGAACATTCGAATTGTTTGTTGTGGAGCAGGAAGGGTAACACCAGTGTGTCTTACGTACAAATACTGCTTAATATTGCTGTTTGTTTGCTCTGTTGTCTGTCAGTGAGGAGAACATTTTAGCAAGGTCACACCAATAGCCATTTTACATGTTTTTTTTTTTCTAGAAATGATAGACACAAAGCTTCATAAAATATACCATTACTTCCACAAAAGTATGCCATTTGCCTTCTTAGACTGTCTGGGAAGACCATAGAGCAGCCTTAATCAACCTTTTTTAATATGGACAAACCAATGAAATAACTTTTTCAAACTTTTTATCAATGAGGGACCTTTGAAATAACTTTGCTCAGGAACCCCTTTTAAAATCTATGTTAATACTATATTTACAGCTCACAGTACAATACTGTTATGGTCACTGTGAAGAATGGTCCTTACATTTGTAGTCATGGGAAAGAACTCCCTTCTTACAGATTAAAAGATCATTGTGGTCAGTGGTTACCCATCTGAGAGGCAGAAGTTTCTCATTGCTCAAGGAACACAGCATCCTCTGGAAGAACCCTAATTGAGAAAGACTGCCTTAGAAAGTCCATCAGCTGATACCTATATTTATAGTGGCTTTCAGCCATTTTGGTGAGAAAATCCAGAGTAAAATGGATCTACAACACACTGAATGCTTTACCATAGGTGCCTGGGGCTGCTGGTACGGTTTTAGGCTGCAGGTGGGGGCAGTATTAAAAGACCTTGTACTGTAGAAGAACAATAGTCTACTGGAAGCTGTCAATGTTAACCTTGTTTCTATATATTTACTGGGTATCAAGGTGTTCCATTGGCTTCAGTACATTCTACTGTATATCATTGATTTGGAATGCATACGAGGATCAGGAGTTCTGACTTGTCATGCTTTTTCAAGGTCTCAAAGTATTGAAGCCAGTGCATCCAGGCACCTGGTATTCTTAGAACAAAGTCATCAATGGCAGCTTTATGTATTTCATTTATTAGAGATTTCTATTAAGATAAATATATGGTAAATATATGGTAACAGGCTTTCTTGGAAAAAAAGGAAGACTAATAGGCTGAAAAAATTTACCAATCCAAAAGAAACTACTGCTATAGGCAGCATTTTGTGATGTGATTTTATTTGAAGGGGGCTTGAGGGCTGATGCTGATTGGCCATCTCATTCTGGCCATTGCTCTCTTATGCTTCTTCAGCCAAGATCACATAATTGAGCCAGCATCTGGTTCAGCATTTGATAATGTAAGGAGCCACCAAGGAGCCTGAAATAGCAGTTTCTATAGGAAGGGTAAATGCTGTTTTTCAGGCTTTCTATTACATTTTCTATATTTCTCCCAGAAAAACAGCAAACATTAATAGTGTTCATTTCTTTTGTAATGTTGTGTTAGCTGTACTTGAATCAACAGTGTTACAATTTGTGTTGTCACTGTGTCTTTGCTATAGAGTAAACAATGATATGAAAGTAGCTGCATGAATGTCAATATCAAGGCAACTAGCATTTGGCATAACCAGTTAGTTCTAATCAGGAAAATTCCTAAAGGGATGCTTAGGGTAAATGAACTGTATACTGACTTCATAAAAACATTTGTACCTTTCTTGGACTCACGTCCTAAATGTTGCACAGATCCCGATTGTGCATATAATGTTGTAAGAAGCATCACTGAAAAGTTGTGTCCTTCCCTGCTATTTAGCCTTAGAAAACTAGGGTGGACCATGCACAGAAGAAAGATAAACATTTTATAAAAATGTGTTTAGAAATACATTTTATTCTTTACCTTCAAATAGAGACTTCTGTGAATCTGAGATTAAAATAATGAAATCAAAATCTTCATTAGTATTGTGTTGTGCCTACTCCTGGGTATTATTGCTGACATACATGGCACTGCTGATGTTGTCTACTAGTTAATGGGGGCCCAGGGGCATCACAGATCCTGGAATCTAATTAGCTGCCTTCCACTGCCTTACACAAAAGTTATCATTTAAAAGAAAACTATACTGAATTTTGGTCTGTTTTCACTATCTACTGTGTATACAAACTGTGTTTAATAAATAAACATTTAATGAATGACAAGGGATTCTCAGAGTACTGTGGGATAGCTAAATAGGCACCCCAGCAGTAGCTGCCTCCTGTCGTTTCATGATTGAAACTCTGAATTGAGCCATTCAATAAGAGATGAGTCAATGTTGAAGAGTCACAAGCATCTGTGTCAAAATAACAGGCTTTACAGCAAAATGAGAGCCTAGGTAAATGTGAAAACAAGCCCTAAGCACCACCTGCTTACTTAAAAGCAGAATGCAAAAAATAAAGTGCAATAATCTATATTTACTGAACTTATAAAATATATATATACTGTATATATATTTTAAACATATATTTATTTATCCCTGACTATAATAAATAAAGAAAGAATTTATATACAAAATCATTATACATTCCCTTAAAAAAAAAAAGCAGACCAGATGGACCACTTAGTACTGGCAGTGTGAAATCGTCCTTTCACACAGGCGGAGTCCATTCTGATCTAAAGGGGATCTATGTACAGATTCCCTGCTGAAACACAGCAGAACGGAATGAATGAACAGAGTTCAAAATGGAGCTTGATGGACCCATGTTAGGTCTATGGGCAGGCAGATGTAAAAGAATGCATATTTATTTATATCCTTTTACCTCCGATCTGTCATGTTTAGATGCTAAAAAATGGAAAAGGTTGCAATCCTTTTCCATGGATTTTTTTTTTTTTTTTCTTTATTTGGACCTAGATAGACTCGGAGCTAATCCGATGTACATAGACTAACATAGACTGTCCATTGACTAACACTAAACTTATGTTCAGATCTGCCTGGAAAACGTACAGGTGGGCTTGATCGGAACAGCCATGTGAAAGGGGCCTAATGTGGTTATTTCTAATAATAATCTGGTAATCCCTTAGGTCTACATTTTTGCTTGCCAATGATTACAAAACCCTAAAAATAACAAGCCCTCTGCACAGGGTGACAGGATCAGAGAAGGGTACAAAGTCATGCCAAAACAAAAGAATGACCTGGCGTGTCAAGGATTTCTCAATGACATTGAATGTTCAGAGCTTGGCAACTTAGTGGACACTTTATGAGTAAAACCATCACAGATCTTACCTGCTTCAAGTTCACATAGCTTCAGGATGCTTTGGGGCCCTGGCACAATTGCTGCACTTCAATAATGCCATCCCCATTGATTTGAATCAGACATACATTTTAGAAATACAGATAGTACACCCAGTAAAAAACATTTACTATTACAAAGCTCAGAGGAAAGGAGAGTCTGGAATAATTGTCTATCTGATGTGGGTTTTCAACTTGGAAACAATAGAAAATACACAGGATTCTCTTCAAAGTGGACATGGCGAGGTGGCTGCCTTTGCTCCTCTTTTTTCTGTTGCTGTCAACTTCGGTTTGGGCATTTTCTCTGCCAGAAACTGCTGCAATGGTTCCATTCATATCTATCTCCTCTTCTTCTGGATCATTCTGTAAAAAATATAATCAGATGGTATTAAACGTCACTTGACCTAGGCCTACAAGGTCATGGGAAGTAAATAAAAATGGTAGTTTGGGATAAGGGTTGTGAGTGGCAGGTAGTGAACAGCACAAAAGTCACTTAGGAATTAAAGAAAGCCAGTAGTTTGCTCATGTAGCACACAGCAACAAATTTGTGTTAGTGTCCCCTTCACAGCAGCAAATTTTCTTTGCTCTTTCACTGATAATTTCTGGTGCCAGTGAAGTGAAGAAAATATGCAATACTTCTAAACATGGATAAGCATTTGACTCATTCCTCTTCTTCTCATGTACCACCACTGGTGTGTGCTGGTTGGCTCAGAGCTGTCACATGGGACATGAGAAGAGCACTGTGTAACCTCAGTCCTTTCCTTACTCTTGCCACCTGAACAGAGTGGTGGGGAACAAAGTTAGGGTGAGGCTGTTCTGTTTGGGGGGAGGCATTAAAGCCCAACTATTGCTTTCTCTGGCATGGGCAATACACAGATTTGTCTTAAACATTACATGTACCTTCCACAACACTTCACAGCTTTATTTATTTCAAAAAGTCTAACTATTTTGCACTTTTTTACTCTGTCTCTAATAGATAATAAAATCATAATAAAAAAAAAATAAAAATCTTCACTTTCAGTTGTAAGTCAGATTTTTTTTTTTTTTTTAAGATGAATTCTGGGTATGATCTTTATGGCATACTTACATTGGTCATTCTTGGACCAATGTAAGTATACATATCCCATACTTGAGGGGCCTCTGGGGAAGCTGGTAATCATTGTAGTAGACACTGTAGTAACCACGATATTCCAGCTCCTGTGCCGAGCAGCTTCTCCCCTGCACACTGATCACTGATGGTCACTTGCTCAGCACTGCCGCCGTACACAGAACACCTTGTATTTTTGTTCAAATAATATAAGCAATTCTCTGATTGGACAAGGTTACCGTTCAAGGAATGAAATAAATGATTCTGCACTATGAACTAAAGAGAGGCCCGGAGTATTACCAAAGGCAATCAACGGAGGGCCGGCATGACAGGGGTTAATGGGGGCTTGGTTACAGGGAGTTAAGTGAAGGAGGAGTGTTAAGGAAGCAGGGCTGTTCAGTGGTTTATGGGGTGGAGCTAGGGGGAGGAAGTGAGCCGGAAAAGGAAGTAGAGGTCACAGTCACAAGGGAGAGGGGGTGAGCAAGTTCCCACTCGCCCGCCCTACAATTTTGGTGGGCAATGTGTGTTAGTTTTGGGGGGTCTTGAGTGACTAAGGGGGTTGGTTGTGGTACTTGGTGGGGTGCAAGGTCCTTTTAGGTCATATGGGCACATCAAAAAGTATTGTGTAGAGACCCATCTGAGGTACGGCTCCCAGTTCGTATATGGGTACCTGCAAGTTGTCTCTGAGTCAGTGGTTTCACGACTGGAGGCCTGGGAAGTGACTAGCAGGTACAGTTCTGGCTTTATGCCTATTGGGACCTTGTGCTCCATTTTAGTGAATAAACTGGATGTTATGTTTTAAAAGGTTATTATGTTAATTAATATGGTAATTATTTGATATTTATATTTGGTTAATAAAACAGCTGCTATGGCCAATTTATTCCATTTCAGTGTTGTGTGATCATTAGATGGAAGGGTGGGGTTATTGGTATAGCAGGTAACAAGCCATAGTTAATACCATAGTCATGAACATATGCTAATAGCTGCTGCTATACCAACCACCAAAAGTTCAGAGCCAGGAAAGCACAGACAACCCTGCACAGAAAATGTCCAGGATCCAGCTCCCTGCACAATGTGGGATAGCCTTCATTACAGCATACTGGGCGAAGGAGATTAAGGAGGTTGCCGCAAGGACCCCTTTTTACAGTCAATTGATACCCTTTGATGGGTAGTGGCATCTGGTGAGTGCAGTACAAGAAGGGGGCACGAGTGTGACACGTGCTACGCGAAGATATTGCCTGATTGCATGCACTTCCTTTACAGCACTTTTTTCACGTTAATTTACCACTGGATTTTTCTGTTAAGAATTTATGGACTTTATTTGCATCAATGGATTTTTTATGAGTTATCATATTTATCTAGTTTTTTCTAAGAGTCAATATATTCACCTTGTTTAAATTACATATATATTTTAAGAGTCAATATATTCACCTTGTTTAAATTACACACACACATATATATACATATATATATACCATACTTTGGGTGGGTTACTGCCTTTTCTTTGTCCTTGCTGTTAAACTGGAATAGTGTCAAGGTGGACTCCCTGTTCTCCACCGATATCCATTAACATAAACGAAGGGACACGTTCTCCAATGCGAATATGTTTACTGAATCTTCAAGTCATCAAAATCGTCATATACATCAATTGCAGCTACTGTATACAGTTGCGAGCATCCCTGCTCTTCCTCAGGCTGTATGGCTTTGTGTGAACATTCTATAAGTGATTCCCTCTTTTATTCAAAACCTCTAGTACAAGTGGGTGTTACCCCACAGGTGTGTCCCATGCTTCCAAAATGAAAGGCCCTGGGAGAAAAACATTAACCCCATGTCAGTTCCAATTTGTTTCCTACCTAGGCAAATAAATGCCTGCACAAGCCAAATAGATTGAGAAAGAGATAAAACAAATCTTTCAACTCATAGTGTCACAATCAAAACATCAATAATTCCATATAAGCATATTTTCATTCGTCATCAAGAAAAAGGTATCTTGAATGAAAAAAATCGCATACAGGTGCGATAGACATGTAGTCCACAGATTCCAATCAGGACTTCATTGGATTTTCATCCTTTTGATCAATTCCCACCTATTCCCATGTGTCAAGATGAGACTATCTAAAAATAGAAAATGTAAAAAAGTCGCTAACTGGATCGTCATAAAAATAGATGCGACTATCTGAAAATAGAAAATGTTAAAAAGTCACTAACTAGATCGTGATAAAAATAGGTACAAATCATAATCCCTATTCATCCCATCTGGATAGAGGGATCGTAACCTGTTGATCCACCAAACCTCTCGCTGCTTAAGTCTCAGTATTCTGTCACCCCCTCTTCTGTCTCGGGGAACCTCCTCAAGCACCATAAATCTTAGATCTGAGTCCTGATGTCCTTTCTCCAAAAAATGTCTTGATACTGGCAACCCTGGTTGTTTCAATCTAATGGTGCTGCGATGCTGTGCGATTTGGTCTTTAATCTTTTGAGTGGTTTCACCAACATACAGCAATTTGCATGGGCAGGTCAGAATATAGATCACATAGGAGGATTAGCATGTAAAAAATCCTTTGATCACAACCTTATCTCCATTTTCAGGATGGACATACTGGTCACCTTTAAGTAAAAGATTACATTGAATGCAACTCAAGCAGGGAAAGCACCCTTTCCTTTTCTTACCCAGAAATGTCATTTTAGATATGTTTTCCCTTGGTCTATATTGTGATCTCACCAATGCGTCTCGCAATGTTTTATTCCTTCTAAAGGCTTTAAATGGTGTTTGTTGAAAGACCACAATCTGTGGATAGGAGCGTTTTAAAAGGGGCCAATGTTTCTTGATGACTCTAAAAACCTGTGAAATTGCATCAAAAACGGTAATCGTCTCGTCTGTGGTCTATGTCTCACTGGAACTATACCCATCTCCTCCTGCTCTATCTTTTTTACTTCTTAAATAATGTAATTGGGATATCCTCGTTCCTAAAACTTAGAACACATTTCCTTCATTCTTAAATTCCTCACGGTTTCATTACTAACTATTCTCCTGACCCGTAATAGTTGCCTCAAGCAAACTATTGTTTGACAGCTTTCATCCCCCCCCTCCCCATGTTTTCCGCTCCATTGTAAGAAGTCAACTATTACGGGTATCCATATCCAGATGGGATGAATAGGGATTATGATTTGTACCTATTTTTATGACGATCCAGTTAGCGACTTTTTTACATTTTTTATTTTTAGATAGTCGCATCTATTTTTATGACAATCCAGTTAGCGACTTTTTACATTTTCTATTTTCAGATAGTCGCATCTTGACACATGGGAATAGGTGGGAATTGATCAGAAGGATGAAAATCCAATGAAGTCCTGATTGGAATCTGTGGACTACATGTCTATCGCACCTGTATGCGATTTTTTCATTCAAGATACCTTTTTCTAGATGATGAATGAAAATATGCTTATATGGAATTATTGATGTTTTGATTGTGACACTATGAATTGAAAGATTTGTTTTTTTTTTTCCTCTTTCTCAATCTATTTGGCTTGTGCAGGCATTTGTTTGCCTAGGTAGGAAACAAATTGGAACTGACATGGGGTTAATGTTTTTCTCCCAGGGCCTTTCATTTTGGAAGCATGGGACACACCTGTGGGGTAACACCCACTTGTACTAGAGGTTTTGAATAAAAGAGGGAATCACTTATAGAATGTTCACACAAAGCCATACAGCCTGAGGAAGAGCAGGGATGCTCGCAACTGTATACAGTAGCTGCAATTGATGTATATGAAGATTTTGATGACTTGAAGATTCAGTAAACATATTCGCATTGGAGAACGTGTACCTTAGTTTATGTTAATATATATATATATATATATATATAATTTTTTTTTTCTTTTAATGCACACTAGCACTTTGTTTGATGGTTCAGTTATATGTGTATTTGCACTTGCACTTAGCACTTTTTTTGAATCAAGGTACTGTTGCCTGTGTAGGTTGCCTATGCCTTTTTTGTTGTTTCTGGGCCTTTTTGCTTTTTACACATTAGAATTTATTTGATATATGAGAGCACAATTCAATTAGCAGCGGTAATTCCTAACCTACCCACACTGCACCTCAAGGTTACCGCTCTTCCTCTCCACTTTGTTCAAACAGGGAACTCCCTTTATTCTTTAAAAAAATACAATTTGTTCTGTGAATGGCAGCAGTGCCAAACAAGCAACCCCCTGATTGCTATTGTGGTAGCAGCCCAAGATGGCTACATTTAGGCTAAGATGGCTGAATTTGGAACAAAATGGTTGCTTCTGATAAATTGTTCTTACTTGTAGAAAGTCCTAAGTAAGATTTTGTACATGTAAGACCCCTTTCACACTGGGGCGGGGGGTGTTAGCGGTAAATTACTGCTGTAATAGCGGCGCTTTTTTGGCCGCTATCGGGCACTTTTAACCCCTGCTAGCAGCTGAATAAAGGGTTAAAAGAGCCCCCAAAGTGCCGCTGCCAAAGCGCTTTGCAGGCACTTCCGCAGCAGTGTCCATTGAATCCAATGGCAGGGGCAGTGGAGGAGCGGTGTATACACCTCTCCCCCACCGCCCGAAAGATGCTGCTTGCAGAACTATTTCTAACGTTCTGCAAGCGCACTGCTCCATTGTGAAAGCACTCAGGCTCTCACACTGGGGCTGCAGGGGAGGCATTTTTTCAGGAGCTTTACAGGCACTATTTTTAGCCCAAAAGTGCCTGAAAAATGCCCCAGTGTGAAAGGGGTCTAAGTTAACTAGTAAACAGTTAAATTCCAAACACTTGCATTTAAACCCCTTACTCCCCTTTTTCTCCTGTGAAGCCAGACAGCACAGCAGCTTGGTATCTGAAAAATTAGGCAGATAGCTGAGAGACTGCAGATGATACTCACTAACAAGCATTTTTAGAGGCTTACACGATGCTTTAGGAATGTCTATGTACCGTATTTATCGGCATATAACACGCACCGGCGTATAACACGCACCTCAATTTAGGAGGGAATTTTAAGGAAAAAAAACTTTTAGGAGGGAAGTTGAAGGGAAAAAAACTTACATTTAAATGCCCATCATTGCAGCCTTCTCAGTGCAGCCTTGCCCCAGTGCAGCCATGTCAGTGCAGCCTTGTCAGTGCAGCCTTGCTAGTGCAGCCATGTCAGTGCAGCCATGTCAGTGCAGCCATGTCAGTGCAGCCTTGTCAGTGCAGCCTTGCTAGTGCAGCCATGTCAGTGCAGCCATGTCAGTGCAGCCTTCCCCAGTGTCCAGTCCAGCCTTGCCCCAGTCCAGCCTTGCCCCAGTGCAGTCTTGCTGAAGCCTCTGAGCTTCAAAATCGCCGACCGCGATTTGAAAATGGCGCCGCCGGCGCCGAAATACACAGAGCCGGTCCCCGGCTCTTCTCGGTGGCTCTCGTTTACTTTCGGTTCCACTCGGACGGTGAGCGGAGCTATCCGAAACTAGCCGAGTATACTCGGCTAGGTTCGGGCGGCGATCGAGTGAAACCGAAAGCCGCCGAGAAGAGCCGAGGACCGGCACTGTGTATTTCGGCGCCGGCGGTGCCATTTTCAAATCGCGGTCAGCGATTTTTTAGTTCTGACAGGTCAGGATCGCAGGGGATCGGCGTATAACACGCACCCGCGATTTTCCCCTGATTTTAAGGGGAAAAAAGTGCGTGTTATACGCCGATAAATACGGTAATTGTTGAAATATAAATATATATGCTGTAACCACCCATAAGGGAACTATTTTCATAATATCACCGGACAGCTAATATTTACTGGACAGCTATTATAGAGGGGATGAAATCAGCTGGCAAGAAACCCATAAACCTTAGTAAGATGGCAGAAAGCCTTCAACAGGCCAATGAAAGCCTAGGACAGTTCTATTAGAGACTATGTAATGGGGCGTACACAGGGTCGGACTTTTTGACCGGACTGGTCTGACGGACGCCGACGGACCAGATCCGGCTGACAATCTGATCATATGTGGGCTTCACCGGACCTTCAGCGGACTTTTCTAGTCTTTCCTACGATATGAAAGCATGAGGCCTCAGGAATGAGGTTAAAAGACCTTTTTTTTTAACAAAGACTTTGTACCTGGGTGAACATCAAGGCCAACATCAGTTCCTGTACATGCCAGACTGTCCTATTCCCTTGCTGGCCAGAGACTTACTTGCTAAACTCAGAGCACATATATACTTCCAAACTGATGGACAGGCTGTCCTACAACTGCCCCATCCCTCTGAGACCCCCATTATGGTCCTTAACATGCCAAAAGAGGAGGAATGGAGAATGTTTACTCTGACAGAAGACCCACTCCCTGCAGGACTGCAACACATCCTGGGAGTATGGGCAGAGGACAACCCACTAGGACTAGCCAGGCAAATCCCACCAGTACTTATTGAGTTAAAACTGGGAGCCACCCCGGTCAGCCTGAAACAGTACCCAGTTCCCCCGCAAAGTATTAGCAGGGATCCAAAAGTGCCTGAACAAATTTCTACACTATGGGATCCTAAAGCCTTGACAGTCATCCTGGAATACTCCCGTACTCCCAGTACAAAAACCCAGAACAACAAACCACAGTCCTGTTCAGGACCTAAGAGCTGTCAATCAGACTGCAGTGACCATCCACCTAGTGGTCCAGAACCCATACAACCTATTGGGACTGATACCTGGGAAAGTCACTCACTTCACAGTCCTAGATCTGAAAGATGCTTTCTTCTGCCTCAGAGTGGCAGAACAATCCCAGTGCATTTTTTGCCTTTCAGTGGGAAGGCCCAGACACCGGGGTTAAGGGACAACTGACATGGACACGATTACCCCAGGGGTTCAAAAACTCCCCCACCCTATTCGTAGCAGCCTTAACCCAAGATCTAAAGTCCTTCAGGTCAGACCCCGAGAGTAGGGTCCTTCTTCAGTACATAGATGACCTTTTGATTGCAGCTAAAAACAGAGGCTAGTGCCTCCAAGCCACAAATGAACTGTTGCAGTTACTGCGGTAGGTAGGGTATAAGTTATCCAGGAAAAAGGCACAAGAGACTGTAAAATACCTGGGGTTCAGAGTATCAAAAGGCCAGAGACAGTTGGGAGAATGCAGGAAAGAAGCTGTTTGCCAGATCCCCACCCCAACCACCAGGTGCCAAGTATGGGAATTCCTAGGAGCTGCAAGATTCTGCCGGATTTGGGTACCAGACTTTGCCACCAGGGCCAGGCCCCTCTATAAATCCACAAAGGGGGGAGAGAGAGACATTTCTATGGGGAGAACAACAAAATCAAGCATTCTAAGACATTAAAACTTCCTTAATGCAGGCCCCTGCCCTCGGCCTACCAGACAGCCAGAAATCCTTTTATTTGTATGTCAGTGAAAATCAGGGGATAGCAGTGGGAGTCCTGACACAGTACTTGGGATCATGGCAACGCCCTGTGGTGTACCTTTAAAACAATTGGACATTGTAGCTCAAGGTTGGTCACCTTGCTTGCGGGCCATTGCAGCAACAGCCCTCCTGGTGGCCGAAGCTGACAAGTTGCCACTGGATCAGGAAACCTGTGTCCCACACCAAGTACAGACACTAATGGATTACAAGAGAAATTACTGGTTCACTAACAGCCGAATGGTCAAATACCAGACCATACTGTGTGAAAATTCTCAAATCCATTTAGAGACTGTTAACATTCTAAACCCAGCCACTTTGCTTCCCACCTCAAAAGAACCCCTAGAACATGACTGCCTCCAGGTAATAGATGAAGTCTATGCAAGCGGGCCACACTTAAAAGAGAGTCCCTTGGGAAAGTCAGATGTTGAGTATTTCACTGATGGCAACAGATTTGTAAAAGCAACAAAAAAAGGAAAAGATAAAAATGGCACTATGGCTCCACCTCTGGTAGTTAATAATTGGGGTATTATTAATAAGATATTAATAATGATTTCTCAAAACGGCTCCCATATACCCTCACCACAGAAAATATCTTCAACAGAAGTCTGGGGTTTGTTCCTCTGAATTTGCAGAGCATACAAAAGAATGGAGGGAACCAAAAGGGATTCTCCAAAGCAATTCTTCAAGAAGGAACAGGCGGATTTGTAAAAGACAGGGGTCCGCTATGCTGGCTACGCAGTGGTTAAACAGGAGACAGTAATAGAGGCAAGAGCCTTACCACAGGGAACTTCTGCCCAAAAAGCCAAACTGATCGCACTAACCAGAGCCTTGCAACTGGCTGCCGGACTAAAACTGAATGTGCATGTAGACTCTAAGTATGCCTTCCTGACTGTCTATGCTCACGGAGCCCTGTATAAGGAAAGAGGACTTACATCTGGAGGGAAGAGCATCAAATATGGGACAGAAATACTGGAACTTTTGGAAGCAGTATGGGCCCCCTCTGAAGTTGCAGTGATCCACTGTAGGGGTCATCAAAAAGGAGACTCCCAAGTGGCTAGGGGAAATAGGAAAGCAGATCAAGCAGCCAGGGATGCAGCATTACAGCAGCCCCCACAACAGATAATGGCCCCCCTGTTCCCAGTGCCACTCTCTGAATGGGATCCGGTCTATACAAAGGTAGAACAAGAATGGATAGAGACTGAACCTGGAAAGTACAGGGAAGACCAGAGGTACCAACTGCAGGATGGGAGAATTGTTATCCTAACTGCTGTAGCATCCGAATTAGTGACAGAATTCCACAAGGGAACACACATGGGCAAAACAGCCATTGAAAGGGCCCTAGAGAGACACTTTTATATTCCTCTGCTACCTACACTGATGCAAGCTGCAGCCAGCAGATGTGTAGAATGTGCCCGAAACAACCCAAGACAAGGGCCTGTATTGGCTCATGTGTTACAAACTGTAGTAGCCTCATCAATGGAAGAATTTTTGGTTGACTTCACTGTCATGCTCCCCTCAGGAGGATATGAATATTTGCTGGTGGCAGTTTGTACTTATTCAGGCTGGGTGGAGGCATGGCCTACACGGACTGAGACTACAAAAGAGGTGGTCAAGTGCCTGATCCAGAAAATTATCCCCAGATATGGAATCCCTTCCACCATAGGTTTAGATAACGGCCCTGCCTTTGCCTCCAGGAATTAGCAATAGCACTCAAGATTACTTGGAAACTACACATCGTATATAGGCCCCAAAGCTCTGGAAAAGTGGAAAGAATGAACCGTACACTAATGGTACAGTTGACCAAACTCTGTCAGGAAACCCAAATGAAGTGGACCTTGATGCTACCCATTGCTTTGCTAAAAATCCAGAGTACTTCAACTAAGAGGAAAAACCTGTCCCCTTTTGAAATACAATATGGTAGGCCCCCACCCATCATAAAAATCATCAAGGGAGATTTATACCAGATGGGGGGGAAGGGGTGAACCGTGAACTGTTGCAGAAACTAAGGGAGAACATGCAGGACATAGGGAAATGGGTTCAGGAGAAACTCCCTATAAATCTGACCAACTCAGCCACACCTTTGCACCAGGAGATGCAGTGTGGGTAAAAGAGTGGAACCTAACCCCTTTAGGGCCTAGATGGAGAGGTCCTTACACTGTTCTGCTATCTACCCCCACAGCCATTAAGGTGGCCGAGGTGTCCCCCTGGATACACCACTCCAAGGCAAAGCGAGCTGCTGACCACACAGACTCCTGGCAGAGTACAGTAGACCCTCAAGAGCCCTTAAAGCTAAAACTGACCAGAGAAATTAGAAAGAACAACTCCAGCCCTGCTCCCAGCACATTCCTGGAAGCTGCTGGGTCAACGCATGGGGGAAGAAAAAGGACACATCTGAGATCTGCTAGCTCTGTACCAGTCACATCCGGAAGCTGACTGGACACACAGCCGAAGCTTGAGGATATTCACCGATATGATGTTTACTAAAAATGTTCTAATAAGGATACTGGTAGCCATAGTAGTGATACTGGCTAGGCCCAAAAGGGGGGGAGGGCAAATCATGTGACCCGTGTATCAAAACCACTAGAGTAAAGCCCATGACCACCAAAATGTTACTATAGCATTCTTATTATCATTGCGCAGGAATAGTAACTGGCACTTGTGTACATAATGAAGATAAATGATGCTTTGTCTCCGCTCAAGTTTTCGCTTTGATAGCATCAAAGGGGGAATGTGGTAGCAGCTCAAGATGGTTACATTTAGGCTAAGATGGCTGAATTTGGAACAAAATGGTTGCTTTTGATAAATTGTTCTTACTTGTAGAACGTTCTAAGTAAGATTTTGTACATGTAAGTGTAACTAGTAAATAGCCAAATTCCAAGCACTTGCATCTAACCTCCCTTCCTCTCTCTTCTCTCCTGTGAAGCCAGAAAGCACAGCGGCTTGGTAGCTGATAAAGGAGGCAGATAGATGAGAGACTGCAGATGATACTCACTAACAAGCTTTTCAGAGGCTTACACGATGCTTTAGGAATGTAATTGTTGAAATATATATATGCTGTAACCGCCCATAAGGGCACACTTAGCATGCTGGTGCTAGTCAGGCTGAGTGTCTTTCGCTAGCAGAATAAAAAGTTTGTTTTCCGGAAAGTCTGTTGTCCGGAGTTATCACTGGTTTCCCAGAATTTATAGAGCTTTCTGCTGCAACACTGTGACCCCAATTTTAAGCTTTCATGGTGGTCCACCAAGTATGGAATATTCATACTTTTATTGATCCAGGTTGGTCCAAGTATGCGATAAAGATTATACCTGGAGTTCAGATTTTGTACCTCAAGGAAGATTTTTTTTTCTTTTTATCAACTTTTCTCTTTAATCTGTAACCGGTATGACTGTACTGCCCTATTTTCCACAAACCATCCATTTGTCTCCTGTATATCACAGCTTATCTCTTTATTGTCCCTTTGTGCACTCTTGACAGTTACGGTTACATTTCAAGACAAAGTCAGACTTATTTTTTTGACAAAGTAGAGGCAATGGACATACAATTTAAAGAATGATAGGTAAACATTTGCTAATGACTGATGTACAATAAGGTGATTTTGGAAAGTGTAAGGTTTGGATAGGTTATGGAAAAAAAAATAATCAAAAGTAGAGTTGTACATGAATGACTGAACATCACTGTTGCTCATTTTACCAAATTCAATTAAAGAAAATGTAACGTCACGCAATGCTTCATCCAGTGTACATCCATGATCCTTGCAAAAAGTTACCACATTCTAGCATGTTAAAAAAGGTCATTTCAACTGGAAATTCATAATTGGTTTAGTATTTAACTTGAAAGAATAGCTTCTAAATGATAAAAGACAATTTTGTTCACTGACAAGCAAAGTATAAAGCCGGCTGTGGTTTGCACAGAGCAGTTATTGTTCTGAGAGGCAGAAAATGAGCAATTATTTTTAGGAGGCTCCTACTAAGATGTTGATCTTTACACTTGTTCTTGGCTGTATTAATTAAGATTATAAAATATATAGAAGGGTAATAAAGCGTAGAAGTAAACCAATGTGCAGTGGTGAGGAACAATTCACACAGCTGCCAGTAGATTATGTTTTATAGTTTGAGACAAGTATACATTTAATAGCTTACTAGCATTTTTAAAGTATTTTACTTCCGTAAAATTAAAGTTCTGTATCAACAGATATTGAAGAAGAATTTTATCCATGCCACAGGATATAATGACGTGAGTGCTTCATATATTGGCTACATAGAATTTGCAGTAGAGAATAGAGTGTATAGTAGAGATATATCCAGTGGTGGCCTGTCCATTAGGGGCGCAGGCCCCCCCCCCACCCAATCCATGCGTCTGGCCCCTAATCTACATGCAGAGCGCCGGATGCATGGATTTCAATTTTTTTTTTGGAAGCACATGATTAGAGCCTGAGGCGAGAGGAGAAGCGATCGTATAGGCTGCCGAGGGAAGAGGAGGGAAGCCGCGGGGAGGAGGCCGTCGTGAAGTTGGAGACGTAAAGCCGCAGAGGAGGAGGGAGACGCAAGAAGGAGCCGGAGCTGCTCACGACCTAGATGGAGTAAGGTGGGGGGACGAAACAGAGATAGGGTGGGGGTTTGACTGAGCGACCGACTGGGGGGGTGGCTACAGGTGTCTTGTTTGCCGCCCCTCCCCCCAAATATACAGCACTAGCTGCCACAGGATATATTCATGGGTTTCATTCTATAGAACTGTACCCAAGTTATACTGGAAACACTAACCACATCCTACTTTTCAATCCACTTGTACCAGCAACACAGTTAGCAGAGTTTGTAACCACAAACCTATCCAAAACCTGTTTTTTGCTGCTATCATGTAATCAAAGACTGCTGTTTGACAGGAGCAGGCTGTATACTACCACTGCTATGGCACAGTATACAAGACTGATATAATATTGAACCTGGACTGGGACTCAAAAAGTGAGGAATTGCTAACTTATAGGTAATATATTAAAAGGTTAATTTTACCTAAGCAGTACTCTGAAAAAACTTAGCTTTTGTTCTACATTCCTTGTGTAAAAAATATTTTTTAATATGCAAGTGTCAGGGATCTCATGCAGCAGGTGCACATTCCTGTGCAGTAAATTCTCATTCCCGCATTAATTCTAATGCGCATTTGCAGAGTCCAAAGACAAGCAAGGAAGCGTATTGGCGCATACGTGCACACACATCCACAGATTCTGGCGCCCAGCAGCCTATTTAAACTGGGAGTCTGCTTGCCTTCAGTGCTGGATTGTCTTCAGCTTTGGTTCCTGTGTCCCTAATTCTATCTATGTCTGCTAACCTTGTTCCTGACCTGGCTACGTCTAACACCTCTCTCGGATCACCCCTGCCTGTTATATCTGCCTCTTGCTTATGTTATCGTCCCCGGCTTGGATTTATGACCGCGTCTCTGTCTCCTGATTTGGTACCCCGCCGCCAGCACGTTACTGACTTCTGCCTGTTCCTGACCTTGAAACTGATCCTGATTCTGCACCTGTCTGCCTGGCTCCCACTGAACAAGGTTTATGACCAGACTCCACTCCACCACTGGAAGGACACCTGTGTCTTCAAGCTACAGCTCACTCCTACAGCTGCCAGGCACATGCACCCTTCCACTACCCTAGCAGTCCCTGTCTCCACTATCAGGGGTGCTTGGACGGGAATTGTGCAAGAGGCCACCCTCGTCATCTCGGGCTCCACAGTCAGATATGTGACAGCAAGTGTGCCTAGACACTCCTGTTCTACAGCCTCATAGCTGTTTATCTACAGTTTGTGATCATCCAAGGCACTATGCTTCTGACTGACAGTCTAGAAAGGTTTCTTGATGTCACTAGTATGCTGTTCTCCTGAGACCTTGCTGGAGAGGAAGCTATACCTGAAGACCTGAAGTGCATGCATCTGCTTACTTCTGCTTCATTAACATAATTTTAAAGGAAAAAACGTTATTTAAAAAAAATAAACATGTCATACTTACCTGCTCTATGCAGTGGTTTTGCACAGAGCAGCCCCAATCATTCTCGTGTCCCCCACCAGCGCTCTGGGCCCACTCCCCTTGCCGAGTTCCCCCATAGCAAGCCGCTTGCTGTTGGGGCACAAGTGCGTGCTTGCTCCCGAGCCAGCTCTCTGTGTCCATAAGACACAGAGAGCACGGCTCAGGCCCACCTCCTGCTCCCGTCTTACTGGCTGCGATTGACAGCAGAGGGAGCCAATGGCTCCTGCTGCTGCATCTCAGCCAATCAGGAGGGAGAGACCCGAGAGAGCCTCGGGTCTCATGCACAACGCTAGATAGAGATCAGGTTTAGGTAAGTATTGGGGGGTCGGGGCTGAGGGGGGAGCTGCACACTGATGGTTTTTACCTTTACAACTACTTTAATTCTGTGGATCTGTTCTTACCTCATCTCTCCTGCTGTTTCTTGATCATTACCCCACCAGTCATCAGATCACTAGTCATCAGGTGGACAATTCTAATGCCCCGTACACACGAGCGGATTTTCTGTCGGAAAAAACTTGGATGGTTTTTACAACGGAATTCCGCTCAAGCTTGCCTTGCATACACACGGTCACACAAAAGTTCTCTGAACTTTTGACCATCAAGAACGTGACGTACAACACTACGACGACCCGAGAAAATGAAGTTCAATGCTTCCATTCCAAGCATGCGTCGAATTGTTTCCGAGCATGCGTAGGAATTTTGCGTGTCGGAATTTGTACAGACGATCGTATTTTCGGATAGTAACTTTTCCTGACTGAAAAATAGAGAACATGCTCTCAATCTTTTGCTGGCTGGAATTCCGCCAGCAAAAGACTGATGGAGCATACACACGGTCGCATTTTCCGACAAAAAGCTCTCATCTGAGTTTTTCCTGGCAGAATTTCCAATCATGTGTATGCGGCATTACATTAGGAAGCACAGCCCTACTCCTCTGCAAAGATGGCTACTGCCACACAGGGACACAGTGTTAATAAGGCACGAGAAGGCAGTAACCGAAAAAAGATCAGCTGGGGGCAGCCTTTAAGCATGGAATGACTAGTCTTTTGCCTTTTTTGGGCACAGATCATCTTTAAGAGTTAGTTATAGGAGTCTGATAAAGACTGTTGCCAAATAACAAAAGACTGATAAACTGCTGCAATGTTATAACACTACACACAAAGGTTCAACACTATGAAGATCCTCTGCTGATCTATATGCATTGCTGCTTGAACTGTTGCTTTTCTCACTGTCTTTGACTGTATACATTGGAATGTTTCCAACTGTTCTGTAAAACATGTTTTTTTGCTTGCATGCATTTGCAGACAAATTATATGGCCAAAAGCATGTGAAAATATATCCCAATTATTGAGGTCAGGTGTTTTCTAGTGAAGAGTACTGTTAATGCTACAGCATACAGTGCAAGGTTTGGGCAATACGTTTTCTGGTTCAGCATGACTGTGCTCCTGGGCACATAGCCAGGTCCATAAAGACATAGTGGTGTAGATTTACTAAGGCTGGTGCATTCAGAATCTGGTGCAGCTGCACGTGGATGCCAATCAGCTTCTAATCTCAGCTTGTAAATTTAAGCTTTGAAAATAAAACCTGGAGGCTGATTGGTTTCTTTGCAGAAGTGAGCCTGATTTTGCACTCTCCAGTTTTAGTAAATAAACTCCAGTTTGACCAGTATGTTTGTTGTTGGGAGGACTAAACAGAGTGTAGACTTCTGGGTGACTTAATAGCTTTGGGATGAACTGGAATGCAGATTGAGAGCCAAGCTGTCTTGTCCAACATAAATACTTGGCCTTACAAATGTATTTTTTTGGCTGAATGGGCACAAATTCCCAGAGACATGTGCCAAAATTTTATGGAATGCCTTCCCGGAAGATTGGAGGCTGTTACAATCACAAAGCGGTGGGTGGACTTCATATTATTGACCATAATTTTGAAATGGGATGTCCAATTAGCTCATAACTGGTGGTAATGTGTCCACAAACTTTTGACCAAATCTATTACATCATGAAAGTATTGTATATCATACACTACCTGGACAGATTTTTTTAGATCTGGGCGATGAAGAGTACAAAAATGGGCAATGGCATACTCCAGAAGTGCACCAAATATAAAGCTGAAGCAAATGCCAAGGTAGACGTCAATGGCTTTTATGAAACAGTTGGCATTGGGGAGGGAAGTCCTGGCACCCATCATGAGTGTGGTCATTGTAAGAACAGTAGTCACTCCTACAGGAATCATAAAACATAAGTGTTTTACATCAAATTTACACATATAAATAATTATACATTTTATACATGAGCCAATATAAAAGCTGAACTCTGAATACAGATATTAAAAATATTTTAAGTATTTTATGTATATTAATACAGTTATGTATTTAAATGCAGTTAGAATAAAAATAATTGAATTTGACCTCAGTCTTATGTAATCCTCTGTGAAACAGCACTCAGCCTGGGAGAGGTAAGGGCAGCATTCTGAGCCAATCATGTGTCCAGCATCCACAACAGCAGATAAGAAACATGCTTAAAAAATGAGAGGTCACCTTATCAGTCTGTTGTTGCTTTGTGTTGCTAACTGAGTTATTTCAGATTTATAATATACTATCTATGTTGTATCAGGTCTATGTTAAAATGAACAAATACAATTTCTGAAGTGTTACACAATTCCCATATGAGTATTTCAACTGTGTGCTTAGTGGTTTGCCATTTGTTCACCATGTAATACACACTGCTGCTGCCTGCCTATGTCTGGGGGATTCCCAATTGCAGATAATAATAAAATTACATTTTAGACAGAGGTACTAGCATGAGCAGTAATGGCAGAAGATCCCAACCTATAGATCTGCATCAACTGCTCAAGGTATTCGCTATTTTTTTACACTGATGGATTGCCTTTTAAGCCCTAAACATCAGTACTGTTCAATCCCTACTAGTAAATGCTATCCTAAAGAGCAACAGCTGCAACAACCATTTACAAAGCATTTAGCAGAGCTTGACAATTTTGTGAAACTCTAAAGCAAAGGTCTCCAAACTTTTCAAACAAAGGACCAGTTTACTGTTGTACAGTTATTAGGGGGCTGGATTGTGGCCAGTGGGGTAGAAAATGTCCCACGCCCAGTATCTGTGAGAATAAACATGGCCGCAGGGTTGATGGTCAGCAGGAGGAAGTAGTGCCCCATTATTGGTGTTAGTTGGAGGAATAGTACACCATACTTGGTATCAGTGAAACAAATAGTACCCCATAGTAGGTTGAATGAGGAATAGTGCCTCATATTATTGGGAGGAATAGTGCCTCATATTATTGGGAGGAATAGTACCTCAAGGGCCAAATAAAAGCTAGCAAATGGCCGCATGCGGCCCTCAGGCCACAGTTTAGAAACCCCTGCTCTAAAGCCATCCTGTTGCTACCTTAAAAAATACCAGCAACCAGCAGAGCCCACTAAAAAAGAAGATTTGTACTTAGTGAAACTAAACCTAGAAATTCTATAATATGCAAACTGGCTGCTTTTTATGGCAGAAGAGACATGCTATATCTTCTCTGCAATAAGATACACTTGCCTGCCTGCTCACAGTCCTCTAATGAATGTACATTTGTATGCAGCTCAGCATGCATTCCTTGCATGCTCTGACTGTATTGTAAATGACTGACTCCCATGCATGGCATGATCTAATTCCCCGCTGCCTAATCAAGGAGCTAAAAACTTAGCACCAAGGGAGAAGTGGCCGAAAGTGATGCAATCGGAAGGTAGAGGTGTGTATTTCACATAGTTTAGTTCTGGGCCATTGTTTTTCAACACTTCTGGGTCACATAGCGAGTCCTCTGGTGGGAACTGTAGCTCATCCCACTGGCCGCTGTGTTACTATGGGACACACAGGCAGTGCCTAAAGCTTGCTAACACCTTCCAAAAGTGTATTTTAAAAGACACTGTCACTTTGCTTATTCAGAGCAAATGACAGTATCTGTTGAGAATGCCCAATTCCTTCCCCAACTAGGTGTTCTTACCCATTCTCTTCCTCAATTGCCAGAGTCCACCCTGTGTAGACATTTTCCCCAAGTTTATGGAGTCATTGCCCTTCCCATGTGACCTGTGTCTATGCCTGGTCATTGAAAACTCAGCCCTGAGCACTGTCAACAAGGAGGTCACATGCTCTGCCATACTCAGAAGACCTGCTTCATTAGAGCAACAGAGCAAGGGAGCACATCGATGGAACACGGCTTCATAAGCCAGGATAGAGGACTATAACCTGCTGCCACTTTTCCCTTATCCCTGAATGACAGCCAGCACTCCCAATAGAAGCTGTGTCCAGCCCCTCCAGGCCGGAGCTAAATGGCGCTTTAAGGGAGTTAAGAAAGCTGCTCAAACATAAAGGCTTGATAAAGCTGATGTAGTTTAAATGAGTTTTTCCAACCTAAGATTAAATTATTCCTATATGTTTAGGGCTTAAGAAGCCTGGATCTTCACATCAGTGCTGCAGTGATTAGTATAAACTAAGATGTTTGCATGCTGACATCATCCACTGACACAAAAGTAATAGCTTTGCAGGTGATGGTTAGTATTCTTGATCTTGCTTCAAGAACCTTCAGTCACAGTAAACCATTGTGGAGAATGCAGCAAGCAAGAGAAATGTTACCTATGCAAATTCTTGCAGGTACAGATGATTGGCTGATCCAAAATGATACCCATGAGAGTACAACCAGAAGGATTGATGGCACATAGGTCTCCAGAATGAAATACAGGATGTTTCTTTTCAGATCAAAATGAAATACCAGCTTCGGGTATCGCCCTGTGTAGGAAAATCAACAGAAAATTAGATTAGCCGTGATCTAAAGTAGTGTGACATTCCCTGGCATACACAGAGAAATAGTTAAAAAAGAAATGAGAATGTGCAGTAAGCTGCAAAAGCTACATCTGAGTTTCCTGCAGTCAGTTCAGCAGAAGGTGTATTCTCATTGCTAAAGGGCACTGCACTTTGTATATCGCCTTATTGAATAAATCCACATATCCAGTTTACAGTGTTTATCCAGCAATGGGTTCATTATGGCTTGGAGAAGAGATTGGCATTCAGAATTTTCAAGAAAGCATAAGCATCCGTGTCTGTATTATTGGTAAAAAAAAGCACTTGTGGATTTCATTAAAGGGTTTGTAACCCATCTATATAAAACTAGGCCAGCCCCTCTATTAGAGGCTGGCATAGAACACTATGTCACTAGTTTAAAAAAACGAGCAGTGTAAATATCTAATTTTAGCTGTCTTCAGGCCAGTCACATCACTCACGGATGTTTTACAGCTCTTATCTATTGCTTCTGTGGGAAGGGCCGTGATCTCTGATGTCAGATGGGGGAATCACATGGCTGCTCGTCTCCTCCGCCGAAGCCACGTATCGCAGTTGTAAAGCGGCTGCGAGTCACATGACCGGCCTGAAGACAGCTCAAATTAGATATATACACTACTCGTTTTTTAAAACTAGTGACACAGTGTGCTACGCCAGCCTCTATTAGAGGGGCTGGCAGTGAAAAATGTTTAATTTTATGAAGCGCTTACCCCTGAAGGAGCGGCTAATTAAAATTTATATCCGTAATTCACGTTTCCACTCAACCCTCGCAGCCCATAGATTTAAAACTCACAGTCCTTAATGCTTTTTTCACTTGCTTTATTCACTAACATGAACTGGGATGGGAGAAGGACTTTCTCTGAGATGCTCTCTGTTACATTATCATCTTTCACTGGCCCTTACCGGAAAACTATAATCCATTGCGGATAGTTGGGAAATCACTTTATGTGATTTCTTCAATCAGGGAAGATGGAAGTAGATTTGATAGAGAATAATCGATAAGGAATCACTCTGAATAACTTCTTCATCTACATGAATTTTAAAGAACAGTCCGTATCTCTATATGTGTGCTTGCAGCTTCACCGCTATCTTGTTACCACTACTTCCCATCTGCATATACTTCCAAGTTGAGCTAAAGAAAAGTCACTCTGAATAACTCCTCTCGCTTGGCTGATTGGAATCCCAGGGCATTGCTGAACCCAAAGTCATAGACCATCACTGTCCATCTCACTGACTTGCGTACAAACAACCCTCAGCCTCTGGTAGTACCCTTCCCTTGGGCTTTCACTCACGTGATCAATAGTCCATGTGCCACTCATAAACGATCGATCACCCAGTTTCCTTCCGCTTTGTTGCTATTTCTTCCGTAATGATTCTTAGTTCCTTTTTCTCCTTTATGGCCCGCTTCCCTCCCCGCAGGGGCGGCCAAGGACACCAGCGACTACATGCTGTAAGGTGTCGTCTGTTCCTCCATGAAGACCGGTTCTCCACCCTTCTCGCAAGGGTGGAGCTCTGTTGGCTCCCCGGAGGGGGAAACCTCCGGGAAGGCTGGCTTCTCCAAGCTCAACAGGAAGAAAAAAACAAAAAAAAAATCCTCGCACCACATGACCCCCCTTTTTATATGAGGATCCCGGGTCTTACCAAGCAAATTAATGATTGGCCGAGATTAACACACACTCTACCTGCCAATTAACAACAAACAGGCCTGCTGTAATAGCACAAGCCTGTTTAAATTTACCTGACATAGGAACTACTCGGAAAGGTCGTCTACCTAAAAGTAGGTGCCCGCTTCATTTATTTTACTGGAATAGCGGCAGGGGGGCGGGGCCAGCCAGGGACAGACACAGAAGGGGATGACAGGCAGAAAGGAGGGGGGAGAGAGGAGAGCAGGCAGCCTATCATGGAGGGAGGCACTTTGACCATGGTCATCAGGGCGGAGCAGCCCTGGTTATCGTGGTCTGATTAGAGAGGACATACAGGAAGTGGTAGGTTCAGTTTTTTTTTTTACAGTTTAGAGGGGGCAGATTACATAGTACAAGTGCTGTCCTGTGTAATCTGCTTTAAGGGACCAGAATCTGAATTTTTTGGGGGGTTAACAAATACTTTAATAGAAAAAAAGCTTCCCTTTTAGGAGAGGAGCGTTTGTACACTGCAACTCTTGTGAGTCTTTTTAAACCTTTTTAATCTATTATGTGTGGATTTACATTATTGCTGACTTTTCTTTGTTATACATTCAATACTTTTTGAGATTCTGGAAAATTAACCCCTGAAAGCCTGAGAGTGATTGAGGCACAACAATTTATATCATACTTATCATAACCACTCTTTACATGAGGGTCATGAACCTCTGATAAGCGCATTTTTTGTTTGTGCACCAGGACCTTGGCATGCTGGGTGTTAAGAAGACTTTCTCCTTTTCTCCTATGAATTATTTATATAGCGCAATAGCTTTACATATTGTACCTTTACATCAGTCCTTGCTCTCAAGGAGCCCATCTTACATTTATGCGTACACACATACACTAGGGCTAATTTGTAAAGAAGCCAATTAAAATGCTAGTATGTTGGGGTGTGGTTGGAAACTGGAGTACCTAGAGGAAGTCCATAGAAGCACAGGGAGAACATACAAACTTAATGCAGATAGTATCTTGGTTGAATTTCAAAACGATGACCCTAATGCTTTAAGGCAGAGAGGCCAGCCAGTAAGCCACTGTGCTACTCCTTTTCTCCAGTTTTAGGGCTTGTGTCAATGGGAATTGGGCTTATATTGTCATCAATTTGAGATGCTTCTGAGATCATCAGAATTCATTGACAATTGCGTTTGACTGACAAACGCTCTTCTGACCTGCTTTTCGCCTGCTTCAAGTGGATTTTGCATTCCGATAGACCAGTATAGGAGTGCTAAACCCTACAGATGTTGGCATAGGCCCTTAGTGCATCAGCCTTAATGTATGCAAAGTGGAGAAAATGGAATTGCACGTATTGACATTAGCAGCTAATCACTACAGGTAGGAAATGAAAGCAAGCTTTTATTTCCTACCTGTAGGCAGCATCTTCTTTTCATACACCAGTCCCCATATGTTTATTTAAAAAAAAATAAGTTTAGTCAGTCAGTTCTGAATCAATCTCTGAATATTAGTCAGTTAGGTTTCATATTCCTGTAGACAGATCATTGAAAGCTACATTTTAATTGGGAGCCATGAGTTATTGGTCATTGGTTTTCGTCTTACTAAATTGTAAACTCTGATGTCTTTTTTAAGTTAAGGTTATGGAGTTTTACCTATAATTACTATTGCCCCCTCTGAGCAATGATTTTATTTTTAAACTAGGTGTCTTAATAAATAGAACAATTTGGGTTTTTTGGAATGCTTCTTTTTCTGGCTTTCTGATCTGACTGCAGCTCCCAAACTCCTAAACTGATTGCACTCAGGCTTTGGATCGCTTGAGCACCGCATATACCTTTGCAGTTTATAAATTAAATTATTGCCTGGAGGGGCATTAGTAATTAAAAATATAGCTCTCTCACTTTAACCTATTAAAAAAATACTAAATGTTAGGGTGACAGGCCATGCATACATTGTAACTCACACTGTAAATGAGTCCATCATGGAAAAACTCCATGCACGCTGGGCTTAAAAAAACACCAGTTCCTTTGGCATAAAAAAACAATCTTACAGAGCATTTTTGTACACAGTTTAGGTGAGTTTAGCATTTTTTTCTGCCAGAAAGCACCAATCAGAAACGCAAACCAGAAGGGGTTTTTTTCCTGCCTCTAAACGCTGAACTCAAAAATATGCCTCTAATCGTCTAAATGTGCATGGACACATAGGATAACATTAATCTGCTCCCACAAGCAAAACACAAACCCCTGTAGAAGCAGTGATTTTTAAGCCAGTGCGCATGAAGCCTAACTCAATATAATGGATAAGAAAGGATGCACTAAGTATGCAGTGCTAGTTTTGTATTTAGTCCAGACCCTTTATATGTTGTTGGAGCACCAGGCTTGGCTGGGAACCCTAATGATGCCAAACAAATGACAACAATGTGATCCTTGCTCTGTCTCTTCCTTAAAATACTCCATCAATTGCAACAGTTATGCCGCGTACACACGGTCGGACTTTTCGTCTACAAAAGTCCGACAGCCTGTCCAACAGACTTCCGACGTACCTTCGGCGGACTTGCGGCAGACTTTCTTACGAACGGACTTGCCTACACACGACCACACAAAAGTCCGACGGATTCGTACGTGATGACGTACACCGGACTAAAATAAGGAAGTTCATAGCCAGTAGCCAATAGCTGCCCTAGCATGGGTTTTTGTCCGTCGGACTAGCACACAGACGAGCGGATTTCGGGGTCCGTCGTACTTACGACGTAAAGATTTGAAGCATGTTTCAAATCTAAAGTCCGTCGGATTTGAGGCTAAAAAAGTCCGTTGAAAGTCCGGAGAAGCCCACACACGATCGGATTACCAGCCAGCTTTAGTCCGTCAGCGTCCGTTGGACTTTTGTAGACGAAAAGTCCGACCGTGTGTACGCGGCATTAGCCTTCAAAGTGGGATTAAAGCCATCAATTTAACTGTTTTCCAAAACAATTACATTTAAGATATACAGTGAATGATAACTATCACTGTTGCTTGTGCTCTCAACCAAACTGTCAAGCCATCAAATGGCTGATGTCATAACTGATCACATGTGCAGCACCATGGCAACTGCAGACCAAACAGAAGCTAAAATGGCTTTAGTTCCGCTATGAAATAAGCTCTACTTATCCTGAACAAATCTGCCAGAAAAGGATATAAAAAAAAAAAGTATCTCTTTATAGAGCCAAGATTAAACAATTACTTTTAAGTCTCCTTGCAAAATGTACCTGGCGTTCCCAGCCACATCAGCGCTACAGCACTCTCAGCATCTTGTTACTTCTCCAAGAAACTTCTGCAAACCAAGCCTACCTTTCACCTCTGGCAGGGAAAATAGACATGCACCTCTTTGAAACTCCACAGCCACCTCTGGTAGATAAAAGATACGCCTTCTACTTGTACAGTATTAAATAAGCTTATAATCCCAGGTTACAAGGTGTAACCAGCAAATTAGAAACAGTCTCTCATTCAATGTTTACTCTCTAGAGGTTGGCACTCTTATGCAAATTATGATAGGTTAACAATCGCTCCTGCTTTATCACACCACTGTCCAGCTCACTCACCCAACCCATTTCAAAATAAGCTCTCCATCAAGGGCAGATGCAGCTGGGAACAACAGGTGAACTTTGCAAGGAGGACTGAAAGTAACTGTTTAATCTTTTGGATAGTCAATGATGTTCTGTGTACCCTTGGCGATGTATTGTATTTTATGAGACAGAGCCAGCACCTATTTATTACAGTGGTCACCAGAGCATGTAGATATTCTGTAGATACTTCCAACTATTGTTTAAAGCAGTGGTCTCCAAACGGTGTGTGTGTGTGTGTGTGTGTGTGTGTGGGGGCGCAGATGCAGCCCTTTGCTTGCTTTTATCCGGCCCTTGGGACACTATTTCATTTACTGACACCAATGAAGGCACAATTGCTCTCACAGACACCAACAAGGGGGCCCAATCACACCAACAATTAGGCACAATTCCTCCCAATTACACCAATGATAGGGGAATTGTTTACTTCCACTGATGCTTGGACATTTTGTACTCCCAATGGCCACAGTCTCCCCCCCCCTCCTCTCCCCTAAAGTCTGAAGGACAGTAAACTGGCTCTTTGTTTAGAAAGTTTGGAGACCTGGTGTTAACTTCTATGCCTGGCTGTTAAAACTTAAAACTGGAAAAAAATATTTTCTTCAGACTCCACTCACATTCATTCTGCATTGTTCTTTTTTTTAGATGCCACCATAATTTGCCATCATATTTGGAAGCATTTTATTTTATGTGTCACATTTTTTTTTAATTTACATTTCTGATGTATTTGTCCCGTGACACAACATGATTTGTGATGAAGAAATGGTAAGAAGTAGCACAGTTTTTTCTGTCTCTCCAGCAGCCAGGTAATATAACTGTCAGGTTTTCTGTTAAGGACAATGTCCTGCTATGTCCACACTGTCAAAAAGGTCAATGGACAGAGATCTGTAAAATCCTGTTTCTGATGTACCTTACAGATCAAACTTAATACTTGGCCAGTGAACTTGTCTCATTACCCTGCAATGTCAGACAGACCAGCTAAAAAGTATTATTCTGTCTGAGTGCCTTTGATGCCGTCTAGCACGCTGGGGGCAAACAGGAGAGAAGCAGATGCAGGTTACATAAGTCACGGTATAGTTTAGAGCTGAGGAAGCCAGGTCTACAGTGTGCTACATCTCTTTTTTCTTTTAACTGAACTGCGCAGGCACAAATAAAGCAATGTAACACTTCTTTTACTGTCTTTTTAAAGTGACCCTGTAGCAAAATAAATAAATAAATAAATAATACAAAAACACTACATAGTAGGCACTAGATGTTGGCTCTTACCTGTGCCTTACTATCCTGACGTTAGAATGCCCCATTGGGGACCCTCAATTTCCAGAACAGGTTTTGACCACAAAAAGTTGAAACTTGAAGGCTGGGAGTGCATGGACGATTTTTAGTAATGTGATCAGTGCTACAGCTCTTGAACAAAATGGCTCCCTATGAAGTAAAGTACTTGTAGTAAGTAGTAGATTGTAGTAGTAATTAATTGTGTGTTTAGAGTATTGTGCTATTATTAGTGATAATTGCTACAGTATATTACTTGTGTTCCACTCCATAAGAAGCCATTTGTTACAAATATCTAGCAATCATTTTCTCTAGTTAGCAATCAATTACTAGCGATTTTAGTAGTGTGATCATTCTACCAATAATTGCATGTTTGATCCCAGCTGGACCAAACTCAGCAAGCTCCTCTGCACCCCCCCCCCTCCCAACAGTTCTCAGCCCTGGAAGTTGGCCATTCAGGCACTAAGCATTCCTGTATATAAGAGCACCTTACTATGATACACAAGGGATTTGTGGGGCTCTGGAAGCAAATCCTTGTGGCAAGGCAGGAAGGCAGTGGAAAAAGCACCCACTTATTTATCTTGCTTGCATTCCAGGCCCTCATTCTTGAGTGCATACTGCCCTAAACATAAGTCCCGCTAGAGGCACCATCCAAGTGCAGCAGCTGTCAGTCTCTCAAAGAGTTTGACAGCTGCCCGGAGTGGGGATTGACGGTGCACTAGCATCCGCTGCCTGCAACTGAATGCCTGATCCCCATGCACTGGGGCTAAACACCAAGTGTGAATTAAAGTAATATTAAAGGTTTTTTTTATTTTTTCTAAATAACAAGCATGTTATACCTATCTGCTCTGTGCAGCAGTTTTGCGCAGAGCAGCCCACAACCTCCTCTTCTCAGGTCCATCGCTGGTACTCTTGGACCCTCCCTCCTGCCGAGTGCCCCCACAGCAAGCAGCTTGCAATGGGGCACCCAAGCAGGCTCGTTACCAGGCCATGGCTCCTCATGTTCATTCACACAGATACGTATATATTCGCCAGATCACCAAGGATCATCAATTTCATCCAAACGTTTATTCAAGAAAGATCACATTACAAAGCAGTGTAGTGCAACGTTTCAGAGCCACGCAGGATCCCTTCGTCAGGTGTATGATGAGCAAAACCTGATTATACTAACAATCATATATATCATCCAAAAGCTGCCAGTTAGTTCACCTCTCGTCAAGGAAACATACAAAAGATAGAATGGTGTTTAGTCCCCCGGGATGTACGTGCCAAGGGTATGAATCCAGAAAGCCTCACGTTGCAAGAGGTGGCGGTCATGGTCTCCGCCTCTAATTGGTTGTTGAACATGTTCAATAGCCATGCCCCTCAGTTTGTGTCTGATGTTTGTGGTCCACAAAGTGCACAGCAACTGGTTTGTTCATATCTAACTGTTCGTTCTTCTTAGCTTTTGTAAGTTCCACCCTGATGTCACTCCTGTGTTTTGAAATCTTCTTTTAAAGGGGCCAATGGTTTTGCTCACATATGTGAGTGCACAAGGGCATTTGAGAATATAAACACAATACTCGGTGTTTCAGTTCAGATATTCTCGTATACGGTATTGTTTACCCTTGTGTGGATGTGTGAAATGTTCCCCACAGATAAGTGAGTTCCAAAAACGAAGTTATGACATTTGTAGCAGTCTTTTTTTGAAGAGATTGTCACGTACCTGGTTGGTGAGCTGGACATGTAGAGGAAGGCCTCTCGTTCAGCTCCAGCTCGAGGACTACTGCTAGTGAGACAGCAGCCATCGGAGCATGGCGAGGTAAGAGTGCCTAGGATCAGTCCAGAAATCTGTGCAGATAGTAGCCAGGAACTCGCAGGCAGGAAGCCGGACTTGGTAGGTAGCAGGCAGATGAGGCAGCAGACAGGCTGGCAGACTTAACTGGTGACAGACTGTGGACGCACAACAGGAAGCAGGAACCTGGAGGTACTGAGCTGGACTGAAGGAGCTGTAGCAGGCTGGAGGAGCTGGAAGCCGGGTCAGGAGAGCCGGGTTGGTAACAGACAGGCAGATCAGACACAAAGAGCAGGTGGAAGCGTAGTCGGGTCACAGGCAGGTTTGGCAACAGATGAAGGGTAAATAGGAGCAGCAGGCAGAGACAGAGTCTGTAGTTAAGCCAGGGGTCAGAACAGAAAGCAGACAGGGGTAGTCGGGAGCAAGACGGATCAGTATCAGAAGTCAACAGAGGAATCAAAATTCACATAAACGCTGTAGACCAAGCAGCAATTAGACAGCACTGAAGCTCCATTTATATAGGCTGTTTAACACTAGTCCTGGTGACAGGCGCGCGTACGCGAACACGCGCCCGCGTACGCGCATTTGCGTTTGCATATGTGCCTGTGGCTGTTCTGCTCGTTCTTTGTTGGTGCCTGCGCACACGTGTGTGTCTGGGAACAACAGCTGTGTAATGCAGACATCTTTCCTGACATTGCTCCCTCCTTACGGGCAGCCTCCGAATGCCCAGTTGGTTCTTCTTCTGGGGGTGACTGTGGAAGAAGGCATGAACCAAGTCTATAGCGTTTACATTCTGCTCTGGTTCCCAGGAGTTTTCCTCTGGCCCATAACCCTTCCATTTAATCAGGTATTGCACTTGACCCCTTCTTCTTCTGCAGTCCACAATTGCCTCAACCTCAAACTCCTCATCCCCATTGGCGATCACAGGTTCAGGTGGTCCAGTCTCACGATTTGGAAAAGGATCTGGCACTGTGGGTTTTAATAATGACACATGGAACTCTGGGTGTATCCTGAAAGATTCTGGTAATGACAGTTCATAGGAAACATCATTAATTTACCTTCTCACTGGAAATGACCCCACAAATTCTGGAGCTTGCTTTTTTGAAGGACATGCCAGTCTCAGATTGGTTGTGGCCAACCAAACCTGGTCCCCTGGCTGCAGGATCAGCTCCCCCCTTCTTCTTCTGCCAAAAGACCTTTTGTTATCTTCTTGTGCTTTGGTCACGGCCTCTTGTAACAGCTTGTTGTTACGACTGAAAAAATCCAAGATACTTTGGACGGCTGGAGTCCAAGACTCAGGGACAAGGTCAGGCAGAAAGATGGGGTGGAAGCCATAATTTGCAAAAAATGGAGACTGCTTGATGGCTGCAAAACAGGAGTTATTATAAGCAAACTCTGGTAACGGTAGGAGTGATATTCAGTCGTCCTGGACAAATGACGTGAAGCAATGGATGTATTGTTCCAACGTCTGATTAGTCTGTTCGGTTTGCCCATTAGACTGCGGATGGTATGCAGAAGACATAGAAAGTTTAGAAAGATAGAAAGTTTGATCTTCAGGGTTTCACATAGCGCTCTCCAGAATCTTGACGTAAATTGAACCCCTCGGTCTGAGACAATGTCTGTTGGCACCCTATGGAGTCTATTGACCTCCTTTATGAATACTCGAGCAGTCTCCGCAGCAGATGGTGTACCTTTTAGGGGTAGGAAGATGTCCATTTTAGACAGCCGAACAACTATGACAAAGATGGCTGTACAGTCCTCAGAGGGTGATAATTTCACTATTAAGTCCATGGAGATCATGGTCCATGGCCTGTCGGGCACAGGCAGAGGTCTGAGCAAGCCCCAGGCCTTGTTTCGGTGCTCTTACTTCGGGTACAGGTAATGCATGTGTAGCGCTGGTAGATTTATGATCTACCATCTGATAGGTAAATTTAGTGAATTGCTCGTTATAGGAAGTTAGATTTGCCTCTGTTTCAGCTTGGCTGACGTTGCGTTTGGTTCCACATTGTGCTGGTGGGTGTCGTTGTCACCATCGGCGGGTGTTGGAAAAGCAACGTGTTAAAGCGGATGAGTGCTCCTCTGTCCTGGAGACAACTCGGTGGTCCTCCGAGTTGCATTCTGGGAGAGGGTATTCATGGGACAGACACCATGTTTAGGGGTTCGTTTTCAGCCACCTGCTGGCCCTCCTGGCCGACAGGTATGTGTTAGAGTACCACCTCGTGGTCCTCCGTTCCGGAGGCCCGCATAGCTGCGGCACGTGGGTGGGCCCAGAAGCCTGTCTGGGGCCTACCACAGCAGCCGAGGAATGGTCCTGAGCTGTCTATCCAGAGTGAAGAAGCTGGACAACCGCGAAGATCCCAGGGGAGGACCCATCATGGAAGGATCATGCAGAGTGCTGGTCTGGAGAGGGGCCTGGTGACTCGGTTGGAGGATGTATCCTGAAATAGTCTTATTACATGGTACTGCCGGGTTGACTTAGAGGTCCAAGTACTGTGTCTGACATTCATCGTGAACCAATACATCCTGTGGCAGAGGATCGTACAGGTTTATTTCAAGCAAGTCTGTGGCAGAGACTTTTGTTCGTGCTACGTACTGGCTCCTAGGCAAGTGCGAGAGGCCTATCCAGGCGAGCTAAGATCGTGTCCCACAAAAAGGGGATTGCATTCAATTACAGTATTCAACTTTAAAGGATGTTCTAAAGAAACCTAAAGAAAGTTATTTGAGCTTCCCTGCTGTTTTCCTCCTGCCTTTTTCCTGCTACTTCCTTCGTTACTTGGTTCAATAAAACATTGAAAACGTACTCAAGTGTTGGTGTTTATATCGTCCAGAGGTAAACTCAACGGAACCCTAGACCCGGTTGCCGGTGAAATAGAAGTATCGAGAGTGAAGGTAACAGCCCGCTTAAACCTACACGTGGAGGCGTCGTCCGGGATTTGTTGACCATCAATTATCGCAACCCAGAGAGGTGTTTCACCGGGAGTTTACGGTGAGAGTTGGACTTTGTCAACTTTTCAGGAAGAGAAGAGGTTAAAAATTGCAGGACTTTATTTCTGAATGCGTAGGCGGCGGGCGCTAGTAGAAGCCCTGGAGCTACGTGATCAGAAGAACAAGTGGGAGGAGCCTACCCTACCTGATACCGCGTGGAATGCGTGTATGTGTTTAGCGCCAGAGAAGAAGAGAGGCCTCGTGATCATGCTGAGAAGATCAGAGTGTGGCCATGTCTTTTTCAGCGATGCAGCCAATTAGGGGACCAAGAATGTTCCCTGCAAGCATGTCGAGTATTGTACTGACTGGAACCCTGCTTACGGACACTGGTGTTCGTCTGAAGCCGCAGGGGAGGTTTGTTCTGTATACCTCAGGAGATATTGAAGGACTGGGCATGATCTGCCACCGATGTGAAGGACTGGCCGTACATCTCCGTCCATTTGGCTGATGTCCGCAATGTGGAGAGTATTTGTTTGTGATGGAGCAACCTACCATGTCGCCCCATGCTTATCGAATGGATTGGGCAACAGGTATTGCCACAGTAGAAGCTGCTACTACTACGGAGAGAGAACGGCAGGCCACCACTTTGCCTGTTGTTGCCGAGAATGTCCCGGAGAGAGAAACTGCTGTTGCCGTCTCATCAGCAGACATTGCTTTGAATTCTGTGTCCACCACGCCTGTCTCTGTTGTACCTGTTCAGAGGAAGGTGGGATATGTGAAGGCTTCCTGCGGCCGTGGCCGAGGCCTACCCCTGAGACTACCCGAACCGTATCCAACAAAGTCCATGACGGGAACGGGTAAGCAGCTGATGGGGAATGTATCTGGGACTGTAAATAAGCATCTGCCAGCAGAAGAACTGGGAGATTCGGAAATAGAATCCTTGTCGGATCTTTCCGGTGATGATGACCTATTTGAGATTATGTCACAAGAGATGTTGTGGGCACAAGGCGAGGATGTCGCCTCTGCTATGACTTTCCCTGAATGAACAGCCCTGAGTTCTGGGAAGACGTCGCCCTGTGTGGCGCAGCACAGCACTGTAAATGATACATTGTCAAAAGTTGTTAGTTCACTTCAGACACCGGCTGGGCCTATGGTGAGCAAATCATTGGATTCATATGTACCTCCTGGCATGGGGAAAAACAGATCCTTGCCCAAACTTGCACGTTTGCAGAGAATGTTGAACAAGCGTGTAGCTACAGAATATGGCTTGGAGTTCCCTTATGTCCCTCAGGACATAATGCAAGTGACTGAAGTTAACCGGGAACTTTGGTACAGTGAAGCTGTTTGGGACTATTTGTCTGTGCCTAAGCCTTTCCGAAAGACTGGATGTTCTGTTAAAATGGATGAACGTTTTAGTGGATTTTTTATGCACTGGAACTTCGGTCGGCATATCTATGCTGACAAAGTAGTTATCTGCAGGCCCGGAAAAGAGGACGTTGTATATTTCATTACTACAGTGGATAAACTGGGAAAGACACTGACCTTGCCAGATCCCGGTTTTATTGGTGATTATGGACAAAAGAACTTTGGAGTTAGTTAGTTAGTGTCAGTATAAAGAGATCTTCGTGGTCAAGATCTGGATATTCATCTCAGTGTTTCAAATCCAAGGACTTCTTTTTGCTAGCCGGATTTCTTTCATTTGAAGAGAAAAAAAAAAATTTATACAGGGATGGACTCCTAAAGATTATTTTGATATAGATTATGGGAAGAGAGTCTCATTTTTAAATGAGGCTTTGCTCCTGAAGTTGTACAGGATATATGTGTGTTAATATGCTTTCCTTTTTCAGAAACCATTTGATCCTCTATCAAGCTGTTAGGATTTTCAGCTAGATAGACAGTGAGGTTATGTACAGTCATAGGATGGTTTTGTTTACGGACGTGAACATATTGTTTTATAGATGTTAATCTTATAATGCCTTTCCACTGTCTTTCCTTCTTCTTTATCTAATCCAAGTTTTAAGCTCAAATACCTACTCCCAGGCTTGGTAGTTATTATCATTATTTTTGGACAGACGTTGGGGACAACGTCTATTGTAGTGGGGGGAGTATGTAGGTAAAGGTAGGTGATAGGTAAATTTAGTGAATTGCTTGTTATAGGAAGTTAGATTTGCCTTTGTTCCAGCTTGGCTGACGTTGCGTGTGGTTCCACATTGTGCCGGTGGGTGTCGTTGTCACCATCGGCAGGTGTTGGAAAAGCAACGTGTTAAAGCGGATGAGTGCTCCTCTGTCCTGGAGACAACTCGGTGGAGGTGGTCCTCCGAGTTGCATTCTGGGAGAGGGTATTCATGGGACAGATGCCATGTTTAGGGGTTCGTTTTCAGCCACCTGCTGGCCAACAGGTATGTGTTAGAGTACCACCTCGTGGTCCTCCGTTCTGTGGTGCGTGGGTGGGCCCAAAAGCCTGTCTGGGGCCTACCACAGCAGCCGAGGAATGGTCCTGAGCTGTCTATCCAGAGTGAAGAAGCTGGACAACCGAGAAGATCCCAGGGGAGGACCCATCATGGAAGGATCATGCAGAGTGCTGGTCTGGAGAGGGGCCTGGTGACTCGGTTGGAGGACGTATCCTGAAGTAGTCTTATTACATGGTACTGCCGGGTTGGCTTAGAGGTCCAAGTACTGTGTCTGACATTCATCGTGAACCAATACATCCTGTGGCAGAGGATCGTACGGGTTTATTTCAAGCAAGTCTGTGGCAGAGACTTTTGTTCGTGCTATGTACTGGCTGCTAGGCAAGTGAGAGAGGCCTATCCAGGTGAGCAAAGATCGTGTCCCACAAAAAGGGGATTGCATTCAATTTCAGTATTCAACTTTAAAGGATGTTCTAAAGAAACCTAAAGAAAGGTATTTGAGCTTCCCTGCAGTTTTCCTCCTGCCTCTTTCCTGCTACTTCCTTCGTTACTTGGTTCAATAAAGCATTGAAAAATGTACTCAAGTGTTGGTGCTTATATCGTCCAGAGGTAAACTCAACGGAACCCTAGACCCGGTCCCGGTGAAACAGAGATATCGAGAGTGAAGGTAACAGCCCGCTTAAACCAGCAGCTCCACCAAGAGTTAGTGCTACACATGCATTTATGTAGCCCTTACAGTCCTTTTCCAGGTCAGGCCACCAGAACGTGCATTGCACCAACTCTACTGTCTTGCGGATTCTGAAGTGTCCTGCTAAGGGGTGGTCATGACAGAACCCCAGAACTGATATTCAAACCTTTTCTGGGACAAAGACTCAATCTTGTGTCCAAAGAAGTCCCTCTCTTGCCTGTAAGGTATCCCTGATAGGACCAGGGGTAACTGCAGATGCCTGCTTCAACTGTGACACAAGATCAGTCTGTAGCAACAGGAAGTTCCCTGCTGGCAGGATAGTATCTGATACCGGCAAGTCCTTAGGATCCTCAAACATGCGCAACAACGCATCAGGCTTGACATTCTTTGACCCAGGTCTGTAGGTAAAATGAAATAAAAACCTTGAAAAGAAAAGTGCTCATCGGGCCTGGCGAGGTTTCAGCCATTTAGCAGTCCTTAAATATTCAACGTTTTCTAGCAGATACCTTCATTCTTCAAGGGTGGCTTTTATGGCAAGAACCTCACGATCTCCAACATTATAATTCATCTCAGCAGGGGCAGAATTCCTTGAGAAGAAAGCTACTGGGTGAATTAAATTCCTGAGACCTTGATGCTGGGACAGAACCCCCCTGACTGCACTCTCAGATGCGTCTACTTCCAGGATATAAGGTAATGGTGGGCCTGGATGGCTTAGTACAGGGGAAGATGTAAACAGTCCTATAAGCGTCTCAAAGGCAGCCTGGGCTTCAAGAGACCAGCGGAAGTGAACACCCTACTTGGTGAGTTGCGTAATGGGTGTGATGATAGCTTAAAAGTTCTTAATGAATCTGCGGTAAAAATTAGCGAACCCCACGAACCTTTGTATCCCCTTCTTATCAGTGGGTGCTGGCCAAGTCAGGATTTCCAAAACTTTTTGAGGATCCATCTCAATCCCTCCAATGGCAATGATCAAGCCCAAGAACTGAATACTTTGCTGCTCGAACTCACACTTCTCAGGCTTGGCATAGAGTCCATGTTGGCGGAGATGGCAGAGAACACTCTTGACGTGTTCCCGGTGGACAAAGATGTCCAGGTAGTCTTTAAAGATGTCGCTGATGAAATGTTGAAATGTCGCTAGCTTATTACACAGACCAAATGACATGACAATGTACTCATGATGGCCAAAATGGGTACGGAAAGCAGTCTTCCACTCATTTCCTTCTCTTATGCAGATAAGATTGTAAGCTCCTCTCCAATCTAATTTTGTAAAGATGATAGCAGGACCAAGTCTCTGGAAGAGTTCTGGGACCAAGGGAAGGGGATAACGATTCTTCACTGTGATCTTGTTTAGCTAACAGTAGTCTGCACATGGTGGTAGTGAATGATCCTTCTTCTCCACAAGAAATATCCTTGCCCTGGCAGGTGAAGTAGAAGGGAATGAACCCTTTCTGAAGGTTCTTATCAATATATTCCTTCAGAGTTCCTAATTCCTTTTCGGACAGTGGGAAGATCTGACCAAACGGAATTGCAGCCCCCGAAAGAAGCTCAATGGGGCAGATGTAGGCTTTGTGTGGGGGAAGGGTGTCTGCTCCCTTTTTACTGAAAAAAAAAAGGTATTCGTGATAAGCCCCAGGCACCCTTTGGCCGAGTTTAGCATCAATGTCCATACATAACAGAGTAGAGGGTGAAACAATGGATTTGAGTAGACAGTGCTCCTAAAAGTATGATGACTGGTACTTGATACTACCGGATCTCCAATCAATCTGGGGGTTATGGGCCTGTAGCCACCGTAGGCCCAAAATAACAGGAAACAGGAGCGAATAGATTGCATCTAGGAGTAAAAGTTCCTTATGATTGGTAGGGGTCACAGTCAGCAATGGTATAGTTTCCTTGGTCACTAGTCCAGATTTCACACAAGAGCCATCAGCCAGGAATATGGTAAGTCCAATTCTTAGGTTGGAAAGGAATACGTTGTTGAGCTGCAAACGCCAGGTCGATGAAGCAACTGCAAGCCCCTGAGTCAATGATTGCCGTAACTGACACGCTTCTTCCTGGAAGCTGGAAGGAGACAGGGAGTGCAATATGAGCTGAGGTTGCTGACAGGGGTGCCTGGCTTGCTGAAGAGACAGCTATGTAATTTAGCTGGACAATTTCGCACATAGTGGCCGGCTCCTCCACAGTAGAGGCAGAGATTGCCCCTGACGACGTCATGAACGTTCTTCAAAGGAGAGTGATGGACGAATCAGACCAAGTCGTATGCATGTTACTGCTTCTGGTGCAGTGGGAACCAACTTGACAGATGTTGGTTGAGCAGGAACTGGAACTTTAGGCATCATCCATACGAGCTGGGATGGAAATGCTGATTTTTTCCACCTGCGTTCTCGTAGGCGACGGTCAATCTGGATCAATAATGTAATTAAATCTTCCAGAGAACTTGGCAAACCCACACGAGCTAGTTCATCCTTCAGACATTCTAATAAGCGCAGGCGAAATTGATGTCACAGAGCTGCGTTGTTCCAGCCGGTGTCTGTACTCCAGCATCTGAAGTTCGTAACATAGTCCTCGACTGCTCTGCGGCCTTGCTGGAGTGCATGGAGAGAGGACTCAGCAGTAGTAGTTCATTGAAGGTCCTCATACAGCTGGGACCAGTGGCGGCCCGTGCACTGTGGGCTCACGGGCGCCGTCCCCCCATCCATGCACCCGTCCCCTTTCAGGACGCCAGACGCATGGATTCCTATGGCGGGGTGGTACTTTTTAAGCACCTGATTAGAGCCAGAGGCTCTAATAGGCTTCAAAATATGGTGGGCTCAGGGCGCTGAGAGTGCACCCTGATCCCACCCAATTGTGTGACGATAGCCAATTTTTGCTATTTCCACACTAACCTTCCTTCCCACCAATCAGGAGGCAGGGCGTCAGACCTGTTTCCTGATTGGTCAAAGCACCGGGCAACCCTATTGGATGCCTGGCGTGTAGGAAGAGGAGCTGAGGAGACACGTGTTGGAGCGGAGGCACAAGTGGCTGCATTTGATGGGCACAAGTGGCTGCATTTGATGGGCACAAGTGGCTGCATATGATGGGCACAAGTGGCTGCATATGATGAGCACAAGTGGCTGCATTTGATGGGCACAGTGGCTGCATATACTGGGCACAAGTGGCTGCATATGATGGGCACAGTGGCTACATATAATGTGCACACGTAGCTGCATATGATGGGCACACGTGGCTGCATATGATGGCCACAGTGGCAGCATTTGATGGGCACAAGTGGCTGTGTTTGATGGGCACAGTGACTGTGTTTGATGGGCACAATGGCTGCAAATGATGGGCACAAGTGGCTGCATATGATGAACACAAGTGGCTGCATTTTATGGGCACAATGGCTGCATACGATGGGCACCAGTGGCTGCATTTGATGGGCACAATGGCTGCATATACTGGGCACAAGTGGCTGCATATGATGGGCACAGTGGCGGCATATGTTGGGCACAAGTGGCTGCATATACTGGGCACAAGTGGCTGCATATGATGGGCACAAGTGGCTGCATATACTGGGCACAAGTGGCTGCATTTAATGGGCACAGTGGCTGCGTTTGATGGGCACAAGTGGCTGCATATGATGGGCACAAGTGGCTGCATTTGATGGGCACAAGGCACAAGTGGCTGCATTTGATGGGCACAGTGGCTGCGTTTGATGGGCACAATGGCTGCATTTGATGGGCACAGTGAGGCTGCAATTGATGGGGGAGTTTCAGTATTTTTCGGTTTGTTTGCGCCCCCCCCAAAATTTTGAGCACCAGCCGCCACTGGCTGGGACATTGCCTGGAAGAAGGAGGATATGCGTTCTTTACTTCTAACAGATGATTTTATTATTATTATTTTATACAATTTACTCAGCGCTTTACAATGTAAAAAGGAGACAATACAGTTATAATACAATGAAATACAAAAGGATTAAGAGGGCCCTGCTCAGAAGAGCTTACAATCTAATAGGGCGGGGCAGGTGGTACAAAAGGTTGTAACTGTGGGGAATGAGCTGATGGAAGTGGTTAAAGATTAGTTGGAGACGTGATAGGCTTTCCTGAAGAGATGAGTTTTCAGGGATCGCCTGAAGATAGCAAGAGTAGGGGATAGCCGGACCAGTGGAAAAAGCGAGTTCCAGAGGATGGAAGAGGCTCTGGAGAAATCCTGGAGACGAGCATGGGAGGAGGAGACGAGAGAGCATGAGAGTAGGAGGTCTTGAGAAGAGCGGAGAGGTCGATTTGGGTGATATTTGGAGACAAGGTTGGTGATGTAACTCGGGGCAGAGTTGTGAATGGCTTTGTATGTTGTGGTTAGTATTTTGAATTTAATTTGATGATGAGCCCAGATTTTGGGTACACCCTGGAACAAGTATACGATGAATCCCACCTTTGTAGTTTCTGCTGATAAAGTCTGTGGTTGGAGTGAAAAATAGCACTGGCAAGCATTGCGGAATGCTCTAAACTTAGTCCGGTGTCCAGAGAATCTTTCAAGGCTTGGTACTCGTGGCTCAGGAAATGTCATTCCTGCTGCGGGAACAGCACTGGTCATTGTCTGAGTAGTCACAGTAGTGAAAGCAGAAGCAGCAGGGGTAGCAGATGAAGGCAGGACTTGCACATGTTCCTCAAGTTGAACGTAATTCTCCTGCAGGGTCTTGACTGCTTATGTAAGACGTTACATGAAGTCTGCCAGAGTCTCGCAGGTCTTACACAAGCAGTCAAGACCCTGCAGGAGAAATATTCCTTGTCTCTGTCTCCCCTGGCTCAGCATTCAGCAGACTCCGGGAGCTGACTCCAGCCCTCCTCTGGTCCTTCTCCAGAGCCTGCACTTTCTGCTTCCCAGCTCTGCCCCCAGCTTCTTCCCAACAGCAGCACAAGGTAAGGGGGGTGCACTGTGATATAATGGAGGGTGGGGGACTTTTGATTCCTGATGGTGGGGGGACTCTTAACATCTAATGTAGGGGGGCTGGGGTGCTCTGGACATCTAGGCTTGAAAATACAACTGGAACTTTGAGGGCAACCATTATTCTGATGTGGCCCACAATGAAATTGAGTTTGACACCCCTGCCTTAACCTGTTAAACACATACAGTATGTATGTATATATAAGTATATACAGAAATGTGACTTGCTATTTCTTAGTGTGGTCTCCTCCTTATTCTTGGCAGGTCATAGCTGAAAAATGTCCAAACTGGTTAAATGTCTCCTCCTGTAGAAGTTTTCCCTGCTTTGTTACTGCATGAGTGGTATTTTTTTTTGCATGCTGTCAGAGTGTCTGGCACTAGATTTGCATATGATTTCCTCCAATTGAAAGAAAAGTAAGTTCCAGGTGTAAAGAGACTCTATTCAGGTCAAAGTGAGCCTCTTTGAAGTAGAACTATAGGCAAAACTTTTTTTTTTTATTTTGGATAGGGTAAGGGATAGGTAGGATATAAACCTGTCACATTTTTGTTCGCCATCTGTGTTCCATTGAAGAAATTTCCCTTCACTACCTCTCCCATTGGCAAATAGGAAGTGAGAGGAAATCCTTACAAATTAAAGGAATTCCTTGGGGACCCAGAGTTCCCATTGAAAGATTTCCCCTCTATTACTTTTCTGGGGACAACCCAAAATTTGGGATTTTCTTCTACTTTCACTTTCAATGATAATGATAAACAGAACAAGTAGAGAGGGTGAATCACCTTAATGGAGGGCACAGACAGCAATAAAAACTGACAGGGGATTTTAATCCCTCTCCAATTTATCCAAAACTAAAAAAAAAGTTTTGTCTTTAGTTATAATTTAAAGCCTACCTCCTAATAGGCAAAGTGACTCTCTTTAATTGGCTATAGTTACAGCTTCTCAGTTTCTAGAATCCTGACTTTTTTTTAATGAATCTTTTACAATGACAGTGGCACCTGATTTTGGCAGCAGGCACAGTATGAATTGTGAAAATGAGAAAGATTTGCATCCTGCAAGTAAATCTTGATGATGTTTTTTCCATTCCACCTTGCCCGTTGTGTATTAGAGTATCTGCCTGACAGGTGCAGCTGGCCAGGGATGCCCAAGGCTGTGACAACTTTGTAAGGGAATTCTCATCACAGTTTGATCTAAAAGAGTTTGATGTGGTATGAATGACACTGCTGATCCTACCAGTTTCATACACGGCTTCCGATACCGAGGTGTAGTGACCTTCTACGGTGTACTGCGCCAGACGAAGCGTGTTCAGACCTCGCACTGAGTCGTTTCCTCGCGTCCAGTAGAACATGACGTCATTGATGTTGTATCCCCCTGTGGAAAGGAGACATGTTATGTAGAAGCAATAATAGCTACATCTAGGCAGTCAAGAAAGTGAACTGAGGGCTAAGGATCAATGAAATTGAGTGCTCCCCCAGCACTACAAGGGTTAAATACTTTTTTCATCTCTGGGGTGGATACGAGAAAAAGCAACTGTACTTACCCTACTGACATATGAAAGACTCAAATAAAGTATGTCTGCACTCGTATTGATGAATATATTATAGAAACAGTTACTTTGTATCTGATAGCAAACAAAAAAAAATGGCTGAATTAAAATACAAAAACACTGAGTCCTAACCACAATAGTTAAAGTGTTTGTTACCCCAACATTTCAAATTTCTGATATGTTCCTGCTGTACAATGTACTTGTATGAGAAAGTATCATGTTCTCTTTGTATTGCTTTCTTTGTGTGAAATCCCTGGTGTTCCTGCTAGTTTCCACACTAAGTAGGAGAGCACAGCATGGTCAGTTCTTTAGCTGTGCTGGGAACTCTGCCTGCTCTTCTCCAATGATCACACTTGTCCTGACACACCACGTCCTTTGCACTGCCAACACACTGGGAATCTCAGTGTACATTTGCTGCTCCTCTCCCAGCTTTTATGCAGCTGAGAACTGAGGGAATGTGATTACTTATAAAAAAAAGGAAAAATAAAGTATTTATAATGTTTGTTTTTATATCTATACAAAAGTGTTTCACCTTTCATTTCTATTTTAATCTGAATAGGTTGTTTTTCAAGGTGATTGTTTACAATCACTATAAAATAGACAAATCTGTCCCATTTCACAGTGTGGTTGGGAATACAAAATGTTTGTAAAACACAGTTTGGATATATTAAGTAGGGGGATGTGTGGAGGAACTTTTTTTTTTTAGTTTTTAATACACTTGCTTTATCCCTCACTTTACCAGCGTCTGGCGCCCTTCTCCCCCGTCTGATGCACCGGGTTGTGGGTGGGCTATCGCCATCGTCACAATGCAGAACTGATGGTCCTGTATAGTACATGATGTTGTCAGAGTGCCTGATGAAGAGAAGTGGCTTAGGGGATTAGGGGACAGATCCTGCTGCTAGCAGGACTCCTGCTGGAGCAAGGGATAAGGTATTTTGTAGTTGCTTTTTATGGTACTCCTAAACAAAATGTTTACCTCTGACATACTTAAAGTGATACTAAAGTATCATTTTAAATTTTTTTAAAAATAACAAACATGTCATACTTACCTCCAGTGTGCAGCTCGTTTTGCACAGAGTGGCCCCGAACATCCATTTTTGGGGTCCTTCGGTGGCTCTTGCGGCTCCTCCCCGCATTAGATAACCTCCTTGGAGAAGCGCTCTCCCAAGGGGGTTACCTCGCGGGTACGCTCCCGAGTCCAGTATTTGCATCTACAGACACGAATGCCGGACTCGTCCCTGCCCCCCAGCGCCCGTGTCATTGGATTTGATTGACAGCAGCGGGAGCCAATGGCTGCGCTGCTATCAATCTATCCAATCAAGAGCCGGGGACCCTTGGAGAGAGGGATGGTGGGGACGCGCCAATGGAAATTCAGGGCTCAGATAAGTAAAACGGGGGGCTAGGGGGCCAGTGACTGTCAGGTGTTTTTTCACCTTAATGCATAGGATGCATTAAGGTGAAAAAACACGAGCCTTTACAACCCCTTTAATTTCAGCTTTAAGGGAGCAGTAAGCTCTAAATGATTTCTGAGGGTTACAAATGCTCTTTTAAATTATCCTGACAAAAGGAAAAGTGGTGGATATATTCTGTTTATTACAAGTGCCACATCCCTATTATATAACTAAAAGGACAAAGAGATTTTCCCCAGCGGGATTTTTAAAGCACTGTTACAATGTAATTGAGACAACATATATTACACTTTGACATATGGTAAAAACAATTTTATTGATACATCATCAAAAAACATCTTAAAACTAGCATACATGGTACGGTACATAAGAACACAAATACTGTCTACAATGTTACATACGATATCACGGTACCAATTTAAAAACATGCAATGGTCTTCTTTCTTGCCTTGTGGTCCAAATATTTCTTCAACCTCCTTATTCTCAAAGGAGGTGAAGGTGTGATATGTAGAGAAGAGGGGCGAGCGAGAGCAGAGGCAAAGATCACAGTAACTGCTGAGGCTCAGATTGCCGAATCCTCCTAGTTGGAAATATGTAGTTTGCAAGGGGGATCCCCTATCCAATTATGTAGAATGTCCACACATCTGTTATTTAACCAAGGTTTGTGAAAAGGAGATGTCTCATGCACGTGCATGCTGGCAAGAGATGGCCTGACCTCTTCAGAGAGGTAAATGTGCTTAAATGTGTGTATAAAAATGCTCTATATGAGCGTTTTTTTCTGCAATGGGAACTGGCTTATTTTTAAGCCTAGTGTACATGGATCTTAAGTCCTCATTTGGACTTGTGGTTGGAGGGCAGCAAAAATACACGGTTGGGCCAGGTGTTTGCTGCCTGCCAAATGCCCCTCCTTAATTTACAATAGGCAGTGGGCAGGAGAGTTTACATGCTGTAGCCGTGACGGTTTGCTTGGTGCCTGCAAGAAAAGTTGGCCTGACTTGTAGCAATCGGCAGGCAGCAAGCCCACTGAACATTAATGAGGAAGTGCCACAAATACACTGCAACCACATACAGCACATGCAGTTGCGGCATGTTTTTTGTCAAAAATGGGGTTAAAACAGGCAGTGAGGAAGCGTTGCTTCGAGCAGATCGAGTAGATCGGGCTTCAGAGGCAAGTTTAACACCATATAGTTCTGTGCGTTGCTGCAAGTTTAACACCATATATTCAATCGCATTACTGCAAGTTTAACACTATATAGTTTTGTGCCTTACTGCAAGCTTAACACAATATAGTTCTGTGCGTTACTGCAAAATTAACGCTGTATATTTCATTGTGTTACTGCAAGTTTAACGCCATATAGTTCTTTGTATTACTGCAAGTTTAACGCCATATACTGTATTTCATTGCGTTACTGCAAGTTTCATGCCATATATTTCATTGCTTTACTGCAAGTTTAACGCCATATAATTCTGTGCATTACTGCAAATTTAACGCCGTATATTTGATTGCATTACTGCAAGTTTAACGCCATATATTTCATTGCGTTACTGCAAGTTTAATGCCATATAGTTCTGTGCATTACTGCAAGGTTAACGCTGTATATTTCATTGCGTTACTTCAAGTTTAACGCCATATATTTCATTGCGTTACTGCAAGTTTAACACCATATAGTTCTTTGTGTTACGGCAAGTTTAATGCCGTATATTTCATTGCTTTACTGCAAGTTTAATGCTGTATATTTTATTGCCTTATTGCAAGTTTAACGCCATACAAGTCTGTGCATTACTGCAAGTTTAACGCCATATATTTCATTACGTTTCTGCAACTTTAACATCATATATTTTATTGCGTTACTGCAAGTTTGACGCCATATATTTAATTACGTTACTGCAAGTTTAACACCATATAGTTTTGTGCATTACTGCAAGCTTAACACAGTATAGTTCTGTATATTTCATTGCATTACTGCAAGTTTAACACCATATAGTTCTTTGCGTTACTGCAAGTTTAACGCTGTATATTTCATTGCGTTACTGCAAGTTAAACGCCATATATTTCATTGCGTTACTGCAAGTTTAACACCATATAATTCTGTGCATTACTGCAAGTTTAACGCTGTATATTTCATTGCGTTACTGCAAGTTTAACGCCATAAATTTCATTACGTTACTGCAAGTTTAACGCCATATAGTTCTTTGCACTACGGCACGTTTAATGCCGTATATTTCATTGCGTTACTGCAAGTTTAATGCTGTATATTTCATTGCGTTACTGCAAGTTTAACGCCATATATTTTATTGCATTACTGCAACTTTAACGCCATATAGGTCTTTGCGCTATGGCAAGTTTAATGCCGTATATTTCATTGCATTACTGCAAGTTTAATGCTGTATATTTTATTGCATTACTGCAAGTTTAACACCATATAGTTCTTTGCGTTACTGCAAGTTTAACACCGTATATTTCATTGCGTTACTGCAAGTTTAATGCTGTATATTTTATTGCGTTATTGCAAGTTTAACGCCATACAAGTCTGTGCATTACTGCAAGTTTAACGCCATATATTTCATTACGTTTCTGCAACTTTAACATCATATATTTTATTGCATTATTGCAAGTTTGACGCCATATATTTCATTACGTTACTGCAAGTTTAACACCATATAGTTTTGTGCGTTACTGCAAGCTTAACACAATATAGTTCTGTGCGCTACTGCAAATTTAACACTGTATATTTCATTGCGTTACTGCAAGTTTAACACCATATAGTTCATTGCGTTACTGCAAGTTTAACGCCATATATTTAATTGCGTTACTGCAAGTTTAACGCCATAAAATTCTGAGCATTACTGCAAGTTTAACGCTGTATATTTCATTGCGTTACTGCAAGTTTAACGCCATAAATTTCATTGCGTTACTGCAAGTTTAACGCCATATAGTTCTTTGCGTTACTGCAAGTTTAATGCTGTATATTTCATTGCGTTACTGTAAGTTTAACGCCATATATTTTATTGCATTACTGCAAGTTTAATGCCATATCATTCTGTGCGTTACTGCAAGTTTAACACCATATAGTTCTTTGCGTTACTGCAAGCTTAACGCCATATAATTCTAATTCATTGCATTACTGCAAGTTTAACGCCATATAGTTCTTTGCGCTACGACAAGTTTAATGCCGTATATTTCATTGCGTTACTGCAAGTTTAATGCTGTATATTTGATTGCATTACTGCAAGTTTAACACCATATAGTTCTTTGCGTTACTGCAAGTTTAACGCCATATAATTCATTGCGTTACTGCAAGTTTAACGCCATATATTTCATTGCGCTACTGCAAGTTTAACACCATATAGTTCTTTGTGTTACGGCAAGTTTAATGCTGTATATTTCATTGCGTTACTGCAAGTTTAATGCTGTATATTTTATTGCGTTATTGCAAGTTTAACGCCATACAAGTCTGTGCATTACTGCAAGTTTAACGCCATATATTTCATTACATTTCTGCAAATTTAACTTCATATATATTTTATTGCGTTACTGCAAGTTTAACGCCATATATTTCATTACGTTACTGCAAGTTTAACACCATACAGTTCTGTGCATTACTGCAAGTTTAACGCCATATATTTAATTGCGTTACTGCAAGTTTAACGCCATATAGTTCTGTGTGTTACTGCAAGTTTAACGCCATATAGTTCTGTGCGTTACTGCAAGTTTAACGCTGTATATTTCATTGCGTTACTGCAAGTTTAACACCATATATTTAATTGCATTACTGCAAGTTTAACACCATATACAGTGGGAACGGAAAGTATTCAGACCCCCCTTAAATTTTTCACTCTTTGTTATATTGCAGCCATTTGCTAAAATCATTTAAGTTCATTTTTTCCTCATTAATGTACACACAGCACCCCATATTGACAGAAAAACACAGAATTGTTAACATTTTTGCATTTTGCATTTATTAAAAAAGAAAAACTGAAATATCACATGGTCCTAAGTATTCAGACCCTTTGTTCAGTATTTAGTAGAAGCACCCTTTTGATCTAATACAGCCATGAGTCTTTTTTGGAAAAATGCAGCAAGTTTTTCACACCTGGATTTGGGGATCCTCTGCCATTCCTCTTTGCAGATCCTCTCCAGTTCTGTCAGGTTGGATGATCAGGGCTCTGGCTGGGCCATTCAAGAACAGTCATGGAGTTGTTGTGAAGCCACTCCTTCGTTATTATAGCTGTGTGCTTAGGGTCATTGTCTTGTTGGAAGGTAAACCTTCGGCCCAGTCTGAGGTCCTGAGCACTCTGGAGAAGGTTTTCGTCCAGGATATCCTTGTACTTGGCCGCATTCATCTTTCCCTCAATTGCAACCAGTCGTCCTGTCCCTGCAGCTGAAAAACACCCCCACAGCATGATGCTGCCACCACCATGCTTCACTGTTGGGACTGTATTGGACAGGTGATGAGCAGTGCCTGGTTTTCTCCACACATACCGCTTAGAATTAAGACCAAAAAGTTCTATCTTGGTCTCATCAGACCAAAGAATCTTATTTCTCACCATCTTGGAGTCCTTCAGGTGTTTTTTAGCAAACTCCATGCAGGATTTCATGTGTCTTGCACTGAGGAGAGGCTTCCGTCGGGCCACTCTGCCATAAAGCCCCGACTGGCGGAGGGCTGCAGTGATGGTTGACTTTCTACTACTTTCTCCCATCTCCCGACTGCATCTCCGGAGAGCTCAGCCACAGTGATCTTTGGGTTATTTTTTACCTCTCTCACCAAGGCTCTTCTCCCCCGATAGCTCAGTTTGGCCAGACAGCCAGCTCTAGGAAGGGTTCTGGTCGTCCCAAATGTCTTCCATTTAATTATTATACAGGATTTAAATGAAGGTGTAGAACCATCTCAAGGATGATCAGAAGAAATGGACAGCACCTGAGTTCAATATATGAGTGTCACAGCAAAGGGTCTGAATACTTATGTGATATATGCGTTGCTGCAAGTTTTAACACCATATATTTAATTGCATTACTGCAAGTTTAACACCATATAGATTTGTGCGTTACTGCAAGCTTAAAGCAATATAGTTCTGTACGTTACTGCAAGTTTAATGCTGTATATTTCATTGCGTTACTGCAAGTTTAACGCCATATAGTTCTTTGCATTACTGCAAGTTTAACGCCATATAGTTCTGTGCATTACTGAAAGTTTAACCCTATATAGTTCTGTGCGTTACTGCAAGTAATGCTGTATATTTAATTGCATTACTGCGAGTTTAACGCCATATATTTCATTGCGTTACTGCAAGTTTAAGATTATATAGTTCTGTGCATTACACCAAGTTTAACGCTATATAGTTCTGTTCATTACTGCAAGTTTAACGCTGTATATCTCATTGTGTTACTGCAAGTTTAACGCCATATATTTCATTGCATTATTGCAAGTTTAACGCCGTATATTTCATTGCGGTACTGCAAGTTTAACGCCATATAGTTCTGTGCGTTACTGCAAGTTTAACGCCATATAGTTCTGTGTGTTACTGCAATATTATAGTGTATTTGTGTGTCTGTATCGTGAATACTCAAATTAAAGTGCACTAAACACCACTTTTCATTGATTAAAGTGCATCCACGTACACATTTACACATCGTTATTACATTTTGTTATTAAGCACCCCCCCATTCCTCCCATCATGCTGGGAGGACAGCAAGGAGATGCAGGCGTTCTCAGGGCACTGTAAGGGGGCCAGTAGCGTATGTGTCCATACGCAAAGGTGGACATGGTCAGTCCTCAGGCAGGGCATAATTTCCTCTGTTTAGTGATGTTGCCCATGCTATCCAGCCACAGCATGCAGAGGAGGTGGTGGACTGGCTTAGTAAACCATCCGTATCCTCCTCATCCTCCGTCACCCAAGCAGAGACTAGTGTGCAGTCCCCTGCAGCTGCCAGAGTGGCAAAACCTGACTCCTTGTCCACAGCTATTCCTGCCATATCCCCAGCATCAGGCATGGAGGAGTCAGCTGAGGTATTTGAACACAGCATCAACCACTTGTTCCTTGATCATGCACAGCCATTACTCAATTCAAATGTTGGTTCTGACTCTGCGGATGAGGAAGGCAGGAACATGAGCCTACAGAGAGGGGAGAACACTGGTACACAAATTGGCAGTCATGTTCCCCCAGTCACAGCGTATTGATAAGCTGTCTCCGACTGTAATGAAGATGGAGGAGATGATGATGATGAGGTCACTGACTCGACTTGGGTGCCAGATAGAGTAGAGGATGAAAGTGAGAGTGAGGCACAACCCCAACGAGGCAGCCATCATGGAAGAGAAGAGAGCAGCCATTCTATTCCATCATATTGTGGAGCTATTATCTCCCGGCCCACTTCCCACACCTCAGCTGTCTAGGCCTCTTTTAGCACATGTGCAGTCGATTGCACTGTTGCTATTTGCAAACTTTCAAGCGCATCAAGAGTGGCAAAAACACTAACCATTTAGGCACCTCCTCCTTATTCACCTCAGCCTGTCCTTGCTATACCTCTTGACCTTTCAGCAGCCTCCACTGATAGGGATAATGGTATGGCACAGAGTGTCCCGGGTCCTTACAGCACATCTGCCCCTGTCAGGACCTGGACTTGAACTTGGGACCTCAGCTGTGTTTGGCAATTAATCTTCTCACTGAGCTATCTGAGATGCTGGACAGTGCCTTGTTGGATCATTTAGACAACCCTGCTTTGTGCCTTGATTTCTGCTGAACCTTGAACTCTTTGCTCCTCCCACAAACTTCCTGATATAAGCCATGTCTCTGAACTTCCTTCTTGCCAGAATATTGTGCTATCTCCAGCCTGTATCTCGCTCCTGTCTTCCCTGCTGCCATCCATATTTGCTACTGCTCGCTATCGACCCTTGGCTTGTTCCTTGACTATGCTTCTGCCTGATCTATGGTTGCCACCTCATCCCTTTAAACCCGAACACATATTAATTACACAGGTTCTGTGGCTGATTAAGGTGGTAATTAAACTCACTTGGTGCCTTATCTGCATTTAATTAGCCTCAGAACCTGTGTAATTCAAAGGTGTTCAGGTTTAAAGCGATGAGGTGGCAACTATAGCCTGATCCCAACCAGCAACTACTCATTACCGACCTTTTGGCTTGTTTACTGACCACGCTTCTGTTTGATCCTTACCTGCTTATCCACTACTGAACCCTGGCTTGCTCACCTGCTGGTGGGGCAATCCCGAGGACTGCAACCTGGTACTAACATGCAGCAAAATCCATCTCCACCATCAGGAGCTCTGGTGAACACCAGTTAGTACTTAGGTTCCACACCTCAGGTGAGCCTGCCAGGTTGACTGCCTGTGTACCTATCCTGCTGGTTGGTGGTAGTCTTGCAACTGCTATAGCAATTGGTCTTCGAGCCTGATCGTGACAGCCCCATGTGCTGCAGCAAAAAAAATATCAAGTCCCTGCCACCCACATGCCCAGCGTCTAAATGCAAGCTTGTCAAAGCTGTTGGCTTTACAACTTCTGCCTTTCCGCTTGGTGGATTCTGCCCCCTTCCGAGAATTTGCAGAATGTACCGCAATGGCAGGTTCCCAGTCGATATTTCTTTTCACGTAAGGCCATGTCATCTCTCTACCATCATGTGGAAGGCAAAGCAGATTCATCAGCTCTACCCCTCTTCCTCCTCCTTCTCCTCCATGCCCTCCTCTGCTGAATTGTCCTATGAACCTCAAGTACCCCCTAAGCATTCAAAGAGCTTTTCAATGAGTCAAGCTAAAAGGTGCCATGCAGTGCTTGTGTGTCTAGGGGACAGCAACCACACCGGAGCAGAGATTCTTGCACCTCAGCAGGGACAGGGGTGGTTCATGCTATGTCAACTGGAGCCAGGAATGGTGGTGTGTGATAATCGCACAAACCTCCTGTCTGCCCTTAGACAGGGAAAGTTGACACATGTGCCATGCCTGGCACATGTCTTCAATTTGGTGGTGCAGCATTTCCTATATAGGGTTGTAAGATCTGCTGAAGCAGGCCAGAAGAGTGTGTAGCCATTTTAGGCGGTCCTACGCAGCCAGTGCTCGGTTAGCTGAAATTCAGCAGGAATTCCACCTGCCCTTAAACGACCTGATTTGTGACATGCCCACCGGGTGGAACTTGACTTTGGAGATGCTACAGCAGAGATCTGTCAATGAGTACCTGTGTAAGTATGGCACAACGATGGGTTCAGGCTCACTTGGCTTTTTTTCCCACTCGAATAGCTGCTCATAAAGGATGCATGCACTGTCACCATTTGAGGAGGCCACAAGGATGGTGAGCCGTGAGAATGCTTGCATCACACAATTCCTGTTGTGTTCCTGCTGGAGCAGACTCTGCGTGGTATTATGGACAAGGCACTCGAGGCAGAGCAACGGGAGGAAGAGGAGGACTTCCTTTCCTTTCAAGGCCCACTTTATGCAGACACCATTGTTCCTATGCCACAGAACACACAAGCGGAGAGAGGAGGAGGAGGATTCTGGCAGTTTCTGAGGTACTGAAGCAGAGGAAGACATACGTAAAACAGTAAGAGATGGTTTTTCATCCGCACAACCCTTGGGAGTAGTATGTGGCTGGGAGGAGGCAGTTCCAGATACTCTAATCTTCAGTGACCCCGAGGAGTCTGCTTCTCATGCCTCCACAAATTTGTGGTGCATGGGCTCCCTCAAAAGGAGTAAAGGAGAAGGATCACTATTGTTTGGCAACCTTCCTTGACCACCGTTATAAGGGCAAAGTCTCAGAACTCATTCCGTCCCTACAGAGAGTGCAGAAGATGAAATCTCTTGAGGACACCTTAAAGAGAAGTTTATTGAACACTTTTGCCGACTCTGGTAGGTTACAGTGTCATGGAAAACGTAGTTTTGAGGCTTTTGTTGGTCAAGAGAGGAGTGGTGGAGAAGGTAGCCACCTAAGTGATGCATTTCTCAATTTTTTTAGTCCTCGCCGCCCAGGGCTGTCAGCTTCCACATCCCATCGGTAGCATCTGCATCACATGGTGGTCGATTATCTAGGGGCGAAAACAGAGATGGAGAGCTTTTCAGTCAACAATCCACTGGCTTACTGGGTAATGAGAATAAACCACTGGCCAGAACTTGCCCAGTATGCTATTGAGCTGCTGTGCTGCCCTCACGCGTGCTTTCCGAACGGGCATTCAGTGCTGCTGGAGGTTTTGTTACTGATCATAGAATGCGTCTGTCCACAGACTCGTGGACCGTCTGACTTTTATCAAAATGAATCAGTTCTGAATTACCAACTATGAAGCCCCTGATGCCGATGGTGCCAATTAAGTGTTTTTGGGATGTGGAATCTCTGCAGGACTTCTAATAATAAATAAAGAAAGCTTGCAAGAAAAATGTCATTTTTTGGGCTTTATAAATGCAATTATTGCTGCAGCAGCTTCTATACACAGTACAGATGTGCCACTGTACAGGTGGACTAAGGGGATCCCCAGGCACTATATTGAAAGGAATTTTTCATGTTTATACTTTCACTTTAAGCATCAATAAACCACTGCTCATTTAAAAATTATTTTTTACAAACTTTTTTCATTGATACATGTCCCCCAGGGCAGGACCCGGACCCCCATAACCATTGTATGCCCAATTACTTGCATATAAGCCTTCAAAATGGGCACTTTTGATTTTTCACATTCCGGTCCAATAGACTTCAAAGGGGTTCATTATTCCATGCGTCCGCCCCTTAATCTACATGCAGGGCGCTGGACGTATTGATTCCAGTGGGGTGTTTGTTTATTTTTAGAAGCACATGATTAGAGCCAGAGACTCTAATTGGCTTCAAAAAGGGTGGGCTAAGGGCACAGAGCACTGCGCCCGAAGCCCACTCAGTTGTGTGACATTAGCAAATTAATATTCGCTAATGTCTTCCTGTTTCTCCTCCCGGCCAATCAAGAAGCGGGAGCCCTAAGACCTGATTGGCTGTGGGTCCTAAGTCCTGATTGGCCAGGAGGTGAAGTGACTGCCTGGACTCAAAAGGAGACGCAGGAGGGGAAGCCGTGACCTAGATAGGGTAAGTGCAGGGGCTGGAGGAGAGGCCTGGCGTGTGATGGGCAAATGATGCGGTGATCAAGCAACAAGGGAGGGAGCGGCGATCGAGTGAGGGAGCGGCGATCGAGTGAGCGAGCGCCGGGAGGGGGGGTGTCTGGCTGGCCGGGGAGGCCACCCCCCCAAGAAAATTAAGCACCAGCCGCCACTGCATCTGCCCATCAATTGTTTAGGTATTTTTATTACAGATTAGTACAGAATATACTGTATACACCCTTATAAATTCAGTGTTTGAGTCAAAAGAATAATCTTGTAGAAAAGAAGTTAAGTATTCTGATGGGTCATTTGACCTAAAGAACTCATTAATTTTTGTCATAACGAATGGTACATTTTTTTTACAAAGAAAAATTCATCTTCAAATTAAGTGTGTATTGTAAATATTTTATGACTTTGTCAGTTGTGGCTGCTCAGGGCTTGAAATCAGTCTTTATGTCAAATAACTATTAGACATTATTAATTATATATAGATGTGTGAACTTTATATAGCCATGCTTTTTACGTATACCTCTCTGAAATGTGGCTGAGAGGGAAAGACAGCAGTTCACAGACTGTAGAGCTAATCCATGAGAGATGGCTGATTGCAGCAGCTGTGATGATCAAATCAATTTAAAGATACACTTCAGTCACATACAGTATATAAGACACAAATTAATGTAGCTGTGCATTCATCAATATATCTGTAGCACCCTCTAGTGTGTGCTAGAAGTAGTGTTAGCGTTTATATAGCATGCTCCTAGGTAGGTGCTAGAAGAGAGTATAGTTTTGGGTCTTTCTGCAAGAGGATCATTAGGTAAATTTACAATGCTCTCTGCCTACCAAGGAGCAGGATCTATTAGTGAGGTCTGCTCATGGTGTTCAGGTGCAGCTCAGTTTGTCTGAATGTTTCACACTGATCCAATAGGGGGGCATATTGGACAGTGGGAGGAAACCTGACAAGTGAGGGCACAGGCATTGTTACAGCCCTGGCTATTGGCAGAGGAAAGTGCCCCATTTCAGGCTGGGTGACTGTATAAATGCCAAGTGCACATGTGCTCGGGGTCTTTGGCTGGAGAGCAGGGTCCCAGAGGGAGGGGGCGGCTGCCCCACTTCTGAAGAAGTTGCCATGCGGCCTTGGGTAGCTGACCTGAGGGCTTGAAAGTCAGAGAGAAGCTGAACCCAGAGGTCCGGCAGAGCTGACTGGAAGGGAGACACCAGGAAGGATCTGATTCTGCCTACTGTGAGTTCAGATCTGTGTCGTGGGGAATGTCCTGTGAGAGCCATCTCTTCAGTTGGAAGAGTCAGTGGACAGGTGTCAGTCAAGGGAATGCTAGATAGCATCCTGAAGAGAAAGTAGTTACATCAAGCCTGCTGCTAGAGAGTGCAAGAAGACTTAAAGTAGTTGTAATAGCACAAACCGCCCCTCCCCCCAAAGAAAACTGCAAGACAAAGGCATAATGAGCTAGTATGCAACGAAATACACACCTTAGATCGAAGCCTCCGCAGCGGTCCCCGTACACTGCTCTGGCCAGCAACATCGCTCCTAGAGTTATTTCTGGGTATTGTGGGCTCCGGCGCTGTTATTGGCCAGCTCTGCTATGACCTCACTCCCGTGCATGCACGCGGGAGCCGTCGGTAATTGCATGTCAGCTGAAGCAACGGCACAAACATGGAGTTGCTTTAGTGCACATGTGCCGATGACGTCGGCATATGCTGATACAGGGGATATCTCCTAAACCGTGCAGGTTTAGGGAGATATCCACAGTAGCTACAGGTAAGCCTTATTATAAGCTTACCTATAGTAAAAAGTGGATTGTAAGGGTTTGCAACCACTTTAATTCTTCCATACATGTGGCAGTATGATAAAAGCAGTGTGTCTGCTTCCACAAGTATTCTGATGAGGCCAAGTGAGAGTTGTCCTTATCTGCTGTGAATAGTTCCAGTTGAAGTATCCCACTATTCTCTTCTCCCATCCAAGTTCCACATTAAATATATAAAAAAAACAAATACCCTGGACTGTTTATTGAGTAGGGAGTAAGGGGGGATATGTGAAAAGCCCCAGAAATTGTCTGCAGGTAATCAGAGGGAGGCCTAAGATGTCAACACACAGCAAGCCCTACGAGGACAGTGATACATATAGAATAGGTAAGTTCTAGTTTAGCTCAAGGCTAAGCCTAAGCTGTGCATCTGGGTCGGAGTTCGGTGATTCAGGGCTAGTTGACTCCTGACAGCTCCTCTAGTGCCTCCCCCTGCTTCTGGGACATTGGAGAATGTTCTAGGGCTAGTGGGTGGAAGTTAGGAAGAGCTGACTGGAATAATTATGAGGCCAGGGCCAATAACAAGTAGTAGCCTGGCATGGGGCAGAGCTTACCTCATAAATAGACATGAGCCATGCCAGCAGGGGCAGTCGGGTGGAAGATGGAGATGCAGTGTTAAGGAGGCTGTCGGTGGCCCTTTAGACGCACCCCCTAGTCCCTAGTCTGGTTGGGGTGTGTGCAGGCTCAGTTGCTGGAAGGATCCTGCCATAACACACAGGAGGAAGCCCTTCCTGGAGGCATGGAAGCAAGAGAGAGGACAATGTGTGTAGATCAGCACTGCTGGGGACCAACAAGGGAGGGGGAGTCCACCGGGTGGGCTGGTGAAGAGTCAGTTTGGAGGACTGGTGTGGAGAGAATTAGCCTGGAGGGCTAGTGAAAGGGGCAGCTGCAACCAGGTAGGTTGGCAGTAACGGAATAGGTAGTGCTGGGATCAGTAGCCACAGAAGAGATGTACAAGCTGTTCACTGTATTCTGCTACACAACAAGGGGCTGCAAGTTCCTGCCTGTAAAGTGCTATTGTTAAATCTGAGAACCTGTCAGATTAAGTAACAGTGATTCAGCTGGAGCCTGCAAGCAAGTGAGTGCAGGAGGAGAGTAAAGGATATAGACTGTATATAAGAAGATGACCCTGAAGTTGCTGCCAAAAGTTTTGCTGAAGTCAAGTGGGCACCCCATAACTTCTTACCCCTATCCAAGTTATTAACCCTAATAAATAATAAAAACAAAATCACAGACTGTTCTCTGTCTCTGGAGTGATTGTGAAGTTGGCAGTGCAAGGGTGAGGGATCCAGTTCATCTGTGGCTCCTTAGGGGGTGCGCTACATATAATTTTTTTGATGCAAGCTGTTGTAAATACCTAGATTTAACTTGATATCAGCTTCTTCCAATCCTTGTACAGCAAAGTTTAGACTAGGAGAGGGAGAATCAGCATAAAGAGCCTTTCAGGTGTTCAGCATTGCTAAATGCTTTCTTATGCCCTGTACACACGATAGGATTTTCCAACAACAAAACCATGGATTTTTTTCAGAAGGATGTTGGCTCAAAGTTGTCTTGCATACACACGGTCACACAAACGTTGTCAGAAATTCCGAACATCAAGAACGTGGTGACGTACAACACATACGACGAGCCGAGAAAAATCAAGTTTAATAGCCAGTGCGGCTCTTCTGCTTGATTCCAAGCATGTGTGGACTTTTGTGCGTCGGACTTATGTACACACGCTCGGAATTTCCGACAAGTTTTGTTGTCGGAAAATTTGAGAACTGGCGCAAATTCCGACAACAAATGTTCTATGGAGCATACACACGTTCGGACTTTCCGACAACAAGCTCACATCCAACATTTGTTCTCGGAAAATCCTATTGTGTGTACAGGGCATAACCCTAGTTAAAATGGCTGACTTGCGCCCCCTCCTTCCTCCATGGTCGGTCAAACAGCAGCAAAGAAGGAGACGGTTGACTCATAGTTGCAGTTTATCTCAGCCGTAAGTACTTTCTGACCCAAGCCATGGTAAAAAGAATATAGCAGCTGACACTTCCCCCCCTCCCTCTGCATTTCTTCTACTGTTGCTTGCCTGGGGAAAGCACTCACAGATGAGTCAAGCTGAAGCTACAAATCAGCCGTCTCCTTCATAGCTGTTGTTGGATTGGCTGCGGCAGGAGGGGGGCAGGTCAGACTTCATAACTAGGGTTAGAAAACTCTTAGAAACATGGGACAATGTACTGCATGTATTCAGAGCTGTGCTGTCATGTAAAAAAGGAGGGTAGGAGTACACTATATTCCTGGCATGTTAACAATAATTTTCTGAAAGTACAGCATGTTTAAAGAGATAAACATGGGGAAATGTGCATGTATTGCAGAGCTGTACTAAATATTTTTTTTTTAACCTAGGCATCTGCCTTGAAGTGCATCTAAATATCTAGATGGGGACATTAATCATTCCTGTCGCATGGCAAAGCAATGCTAAACAGAAGCAACGAGACTCACTGTAAGACAGATTTATTACAAGCTTAGAGTCTGAGTCATAAATTCTTCCTTTGGCTGTGATCCACTTTGAGACCAGACCTTTTCTTACACTTTTTGTTTACATTTAAAAAGCAGCATTTATGCTAGAAAATGGTTAAGAACCCCAAACATTATATATTTTTTTACGCCAAAGCCCTAGAGAATTCAATGGGGTGTGTTGCAATTTTTTTATGTCACACGGTATTTGCGTATCAGTTTTTCAAACTCAAATTTTTGGGGAAAAAATACACTTTAATTAATTTTAGTGCACCAAAACACATTATAATACCCAATTGTTTGTTAGGAATATTAAAGATGATGTTACAGAAAGTAAATAGGTACCTAATGTCACACTTTAAAATTGTGCATGCTCCTGGAATAGCAACAAAGTACGGTACTTAAAAATCCCCATGGGTGATGCTTTAAAAGCCTTTACTTGTTACCAGTTTAGCGTAAAGCCTCGTACACATGATCGGATTTTCCAACGGGAATTGTGTGATTACAGGCTGTAACGGAAAATCCGACTATTTATATGCTCAATCGGACAATTGTTGTCAAATTTTCTGCGGATAAATGTTGGATGGCAGGCTTTAAAATTTTCCGGGGACAAATGTCTGTTGTCGGATTTTCCGAGCGTGTGTACACAAGTCTGTCGGACAAAAATCCAAAGTATAAACACGCATGCTCGGAAGCAAGGATGAGCCAGAAGTGGTCAGTCTTGTAAACTAGCGTTCATAATGCAGAATTAACATTTGTGAGGTGTCAAATGATGAAATGTCGAAATGCAGCGCACATCCTCTTCTTCTTTAATGGGATAATAATGAAGCTGCTTTGCTGGTGATACTGATGGAGTTATTGCAAACAAATTTTCAAAGGACTTTTTTTTTCTAGTGATATCAAGAATAATATTATTATGCTTGTTTTTTTTTGGTGCAAGTTACCACAACACCATTATCCTGTATTTTTTAAGATCAAAGATACAACTATGTTGGCGTCCCTTGTTAATTTTACATTGTATTTTTTTAAATGTAACTGCCTATTCCCAAACATTGTGTGTTTGCCTGTTCGCCGAATAGCGAACAATTTGGGGTGTTCGCGGCAAATTCGAAAGCCGCGGAACACCCTTTAAAAGTCTATGGGAGAAATCAAAAGTGCTAATTTTAAAGGCTTATATGCTTGGTATTGTCATAAAAAGTGTTTGGGGACCCATGTCCTGCCTCAATGCAAACTTTTTTTGCATTGATCCATGTCCCCTGGGTCAGGACCCAGGTCCCCAAACACTTTTTTATGACAATGGATAAGGAAACTCTAAGTATGGGACTTTAAGGGCACAATAGTATTAAACTACAAAAAATATATTTAATAGAGGTATTTTATTAGAAAAATGTAAAAGACATTGGACACACATAGATTGTTTAAAAACACTTCAGGCTCGATATAGATCCTAATAGTAATACACCGTATGGATCCTATCCTGCAAATTTATGTAGCATAAAGAAGGCTATAAACATATACATATATTGCTTAATCCATATACAGGAGAAATACTTCCCCTGAAACTCGAACAGTAGGCAAGCACATAACTATAGCAGACAAGATGCAGCAGGTTTGGTAATCTACGGTTAGGTGTTCTCTAGTTGCTCTACATGTTTCGCGTTACGCAGAACGCTTCCTCAGGAGCTAGAGACTCAATTGAGTGTGGTAAGGTTGCAAAAATCAGCCAATAGTAATTGTATGCAAATGATCGCAATTTAATCATAAATATAGGATGTCTGAATCAAATTGAAAACAGCAATCGGTCACAACCTGGAACCTCTCAGGAAAATGTAGCATCGAGTATCCATAAGAGGGAAAGCAAAGGCTTTATCGTTGTAGTGCCTCAGGTAGATGAGAGGAAGCAACAAGGTTGTACCGTCCGGTCTGTGTAGGGGCCGGTGCTGTGGCCGCATCCGTTTTTATGACAATACCATGCATATAAGCCTTTAAAATGAGCACTTTTGATTTCTCCCATAGACAGTTCATTATAGCCGCGAGTAGTTTTAAATGACTTTTTTTTCCTTTAGAAATGTCATTTTGTGCAGGGACTGTTCTAAACATGGGAAAAAGGTGCCACTTTACAGGCATACTATAGACACCCCCCAGGTACAAAATTTAAAGGAATATTTCACTTTTGTTGTTTCACTTTAAGCATTATTAAAATCACTGCTCCCGAAAAAAAACGGCCCTTTTTAAAACTTTTTTTTGCATTGATATATGTCCCCAAACACTTTTTCATAACAATACCATGCATATAAGCCTTTAAAATTAGCACTTTTGATTTCTCCCATAGACAATTCATTTTAGCCGTAGAGTAGTTTTGATTGACTTTTTTTCCTTTAGAAATGTAATTTTGTGCAGAAACTGTTCTAAACACGGGAAAAATGTGCGTGTTGGGAAGGGGCAAGGACTGTGTCGACACGTGTTGGGTAAGGGGCAAGGTCGGAGGCAGCACCCGAATCCAACGTGGAGCTAGGAGTCCACAGGGTGCCAGTGGTTACTGCTACAGTATGGAGATACCGGATCGCAGACTGTATTTTTGGCCTGTTATAGCCTGATGCGCTGCAAGCACCAGGTAAATTTGAGTACCGATTTTAAAAGGAAGAAATAGCGTTTTAAACGATATAAGCACTATTGTAGTCTCTCTTACCTGCATATACCATTACTGTGGCTACTGTTTCAAAGTGAGGCCGCAATATTGGAGGAGAAGAATCCAGGAGATCCAGATCGCTGTATTCAGCCCAGAAGAGGCTAAATCACTATATTTGACCAAACTCAACTGTGAGGTCGCACAGAACGAAGAGAGAGTACACCTGAGGGAGGAAGCACTCTGAGGTGTCACTTTGGTTCTATTTTCACAATCACCATTGGAAGAATTTAGATGAAGAAGCATTTTAATGTGAATGGTGTCCAGACGTTGGGATTTATCATGTAAAATATCATACGGACTGCACTTTTGATTATAATTTTGTATACATTAATATACACACTGGTATTGCATTTTTTTTTTCAATACTAAGGATCACTTTGGCACATTGTGATTATCGTGTTTATTCACGTTTGAGTTTTTCATTTATGTTAACTTTTTTTGCAATGCAACTTTGCACTTTTTATACGTTTATATTATGTGTGATTTTGAACCAATTACACAGCATGGCACATAATTAATCTATGTATAATTTGCACATCATATTGGATTGTGATTAGTGTCAGCAGCAATTCTAGTTATTTTGTGAATACGCATGGCAGCTCACAAGATTTTTTTTAAATCAAAGTTTTTTTTTCAAAATTTTTTATCTTTTTTTTTATACAGTATATCTCAAAAAAGAAAAAACACTGGTGATCAATACCACCAAAAGAAAGCTTTTTACTACTATTCCTTTATATTGGCTTTTAAAATTTATATTAGCGATTTAGAAAATGGATGAAAGGTTTAGCACTGGGAAGCACTTTTTGAAATTGTGAAATTGCATTTTTTTTCAAACTTTTTAATCTTTTTTTGTTATGTATATCTCAAAAAAAAAAGCGCACTGGTGATCAAATACCACCAAAAGAAAGCTCTATTTGTGTGAAAAAAATTTGTTTGGGTACAGCGTTGTGTGACCGCGCAATTACTAGTTAAAGTAACGCAGTGCTGAATAGCAAAAAATGGCCTGGTGACGAAGAAGGTAAAAGCTTTTGGAGCTGAAGTGGATAAAGAAATATCACAGCAGATCAGGCCTCTCATAATGTCTGCTACAGAGGGGTAGACCAGGAAACTCAAGTGTTAAATACTCCTCTTTCAAAAACGTCTACCAAAAACTGAAATCTTAGTTATAGGCAGACTGAACTTAGAAATACTGCATTTTGCTGCGTTATTATAGCATTTTCCACAGGGCATAAGCATTTTTAGTTGTAGCACATGCAGCTTTACAAAAAGCGCATACCTCCCAACTTTTTGAGATGGGAACTAGGGACACATCTTAGTAAAAGTATGTAATCATAGGAGACCCCTTAACCACCTCCCACCCAGCCACTGCACATATACGGCCGAGTGGGCGATTCCTCCTTCCGAATGGATGTTCAGGAATATCCCTCAGAAGGAGGGGGATCGTGTCCACTAGCGGCGCAATCCCGATGCGCTTGTGTCACCTGACACGGCGCATCTCTGATCGGCAGGAGGGCTCTGTGATTGGCCCTCCTGATCACAGGATGGCGTGTCCAATCACAGCCCTCATATGATGTAAATAGAGAGCCTGTTGCTAGGCGATCGCCTCTCCTCTCCTCACACGGAAGTTGTCAGTGAGGAGAGGAGAGGGGATCGCTGAAGCCAGCCGGTGATCAGTGAGTATGAGCTGTGTTTTACAGTTTTTTACACACTGATCACTGGCCCAGTGTCCCCACACAATGTAAAATCACAATGTCCCTAAAACAATGTCCCCAAAACACTGTCCTCACACACATGTCCCCACACAGTAAAACCACCTGTCCCCACACATATGTCCGTGATAATCTGCGCACATCTGTGCATGATCATCTGCATACATACAGTATGTCCGTGATCACACAAACCAATTATTATACACTTAACGGGATTTTGTTTTACCAAAGTGACTGTATGGACACAGACACTCATTCTAATTTGACAGGCATGCGGGTGAAGTTGGGTGGCCCCAAAAACAGACAATGCGCATTCAGAGCCACTTACTCCCACCTTACCCATACCTCCCAACATTTTGAGATGGGAATGAGGGACACCTACTAGCAAACGCATGCAGGCATAGTACACATCATCTGCCATACCCCCTTAAAAGAAAATTAACCAAAAACAAAAGGTTAATTAAATCCACAAGAGCTTTTTTTACCACTACTATTCCTTTATATTGGCTTTTAAAATGTACAAATGCAGCAATTTAGAATTTAGATGAAAGGTTTAGCACTAGAAAACACTTTTTGAAAGATAAAAAGTGCATTTTATATACAACTATACAGATCAGACCAAAATGAGGGACAAATGAGGAGGAATGAGGGACAGAGGGACATTGGTGCAAATCAGGGACAGTCCCTCAGGGACAGTAGGGAGCTATGCCTGTACGTCTATGTAAAGGGTTCCTTTTACATAGACACTGTGAACAAAATTATTTGTGGTAGCTATATGATTATAAGTATAATAAAATAAGCACTTACAGCTTTCAAGTTGCAGAGTGCAGGTCTGCTTATCCATGGGATATTTGGTTAAATCCATGCTGCATGCTACAGTGGTTGTTATCCTGCAAGAAATAAATCACCATGACTGAACTGCGCAGGGATGATACACCAAATTAAATTACAACGCTGATGGAAGACTGTGTACTCTCCGTGTCATAAGGAAACATCCCCAAAATGTATATTTCTTTATATTTCTCTGTGGTAATAACAGCTGACAGATTTCAGGTGGTGCAAATGAATCTGACAGAATAAAAGAGATCCAGAACATAACAGAGAGATCCCCGAACTCGGTGAGATAGACAGTCATGTTCCAGCAGCCAGGCAGGAAAAGCTCTGAAAAATGTCAGTTTATTTTATGTATAAACAGTACGGCGTGACAGTATAGGCACTTACAGCAGTCGCCGAAGATCTGGAAATAAATTTTGGGAGGAAATGAAGAACTAAAGTCATATCTGCTCCGGAGCTCCCAGCACGGGGGGCCTGTAAACAAAGAACGTTAGCTATAAAAGACTACCCCTGGCTGACTGTATAATGATTTGTGCAGACGGCAGCAGAATTTGGGAAATATATAGGATAAAATGAAATGAAACCTGTCAGGATAGAAACACAGGAGCTGCCATTGCTGCCTTTTTTTTTTTTTTTAGGTGAACCCATCCTTTGTCTCTGCAGGGTAAGCAAAAGTTTTACATTAAAGTCATCCTGTCAGTAAAATGTAAAAAGTTTAAAAACTTGGCCTGCAAAAAAAAAAAATGCTTTGGCGGCTTGTTCACACTGACCCATACACAAAAAGCATTTTAGTGTACAGTTCAGCGTTCGTTCAGTGTCAGTGGTGGTGGTGGTGGTGGGGAGCGGTGGTGCCTTATGTTTTTACAATGCAAGGTGTGATTTAAACTTTTTTTTTCTGCTCTGCAACTCATCTGGAGGCAGCATTACAGTGTGAACAAGGCACTTAGAATACAACTGTTATCTACTATATATACCCTTGTGGTAACTGGCACTAATCAAGTGTAGAAACACACCAGTCACCGCACTTAGTGTGAACAGGCTCTAAAATGTAAAAGCAAAATCTCATATTTTTTTGGTAGCTTAAGGATAAGTTAAAACCCTGTCAATGTCCTGTTTTTAGACACTCCCCGTCACTTCTTGTACAGTTTCCTGTTCAGTAGACACAACAGCAAGTTGGAAGAAACATCTCCAATATGAAGGAAATCATGTTTTATACAGTTGTCACCATAACAAGTTTTCCCATTGAAAGACTTCTCTATTCCTGATTTGATGACAACTCAAATTTGCTTTAAGGTAGGCCATTCATTATCAGCGGGCTTCCAAAACACCACAAAGGGTAACAAAAAGTACAAATATGTTAATAAAAGAGTTTTCAAAGCACAACACACCACAACGCACTGTATTGTGATACATTGTGCATCGGTCTCTAACGTCTAATGCATTGGGTGTTTCACAATGGATGGTACCCCAACACACCACACACAGAGAAAATGCATTGCAAAAACATGTTAAAGTATAACTTAAGGCAAAACTTTTTTTTTTTAAGTTTTGGATAGAGTGGAGAGGGATTAAAATACCTGTCAGTTTTTATTGCTGCCTGTACCTCCGTTAAGGAGATTCACTCTCTCCATGCGTCCTGTTTACCGTTATTATTGAAAGTGAAAGTAAAAGAAAACCATATTTTGGGTTGTCCACAGAAAAATAATAGGAGGGAAATCTTCCAATGGGGACACTAATTCTGGTGACCTGGGGGTCTCCAAGGAATTCCCTTAATTTGCAGGTATTTCCTCTCACTTCCTGTTTGGCTATGGGACAGGAAGTGAAGGTAAATCTCTGCAATGGGACACAGATGGCAATAGAAAATCTGACAGGGGTTACAACCTTCCCTTGCTCTATTCAAAATGAGAGAAAAAAAAATGAAAATTGTTATCATACTTATCGTATCTTTCTTTTCCTGGTGCCTATCCATGGCAGCATACATGAAATATGTGTTGTACATGTGATAGTAGCCCCGCCCACAGGACCAGTGCATAGCTATAAAGAGTTAACACCCACACAACAGCCCATTCCCTGTACATCTCTAGGAATGAACTGGGTGGCCTATCCATGGATAGGCACCAGGAAGAAAGACAAATTCTGGTAAGTATGATAAATTTTCTGTTTTCCTGGTGCCTCCATGGCAGCATACATGCGATAGATCAATAACTAGATACCAGGGTGGGAAGCTTCAGCAAATCCTATCATAAGAAAGTGAGTAAGCTACTGGCTTCACGCCAAAGACAGCTGTAGTGAGGACTACTAACAGACTTCTCAAGTCTCCCACATGGTGCGGGAGACTCCCGCATTTCTGTGGCGGCTCCCGCACACACGCAAGTGCCTCGCGATCTCCCGGGAATGATTGGTGCAGCTGTGAACACTGACCTCCCTGTATAGCTTTTCAGCTGACAGCCGTTTCTCCTTCTCTTCCTCCTGCGGCTGTCAGTTAAAAGCTATACAGGGAGATCGGTGATCACAGCTGTTCACCGCCGCACCGATCATTCCCAGCTATTCTGTGTGCTCCTCTCCTGACCCCTCTGTGTCCTTCTCCACCTCCCCTGTTCTCTGCCCCTCCTGTCCTCCTCCTCCGCCCCCCTCGTCCCCCACAGCCAGCTTCCCTCCTCTCCTGCTGGCTGCGGGGGGAACTGTCAGAAATTGGACAGAGCAGGGGTGGACTGACCATTTGGGCATTGCCGGGGGCCCCATGATGATGGTGCACACGGATGCAGCTGCTGAGGTGCGACAGTGACAAATTGCCCTCTACTGGTCATGAGATCCCATGGGCCGGGGCTCTAAATAGTCTGCACTGACATCTGGGTGAGTGGGAGAATGGAATGGGATGGGACGGATCGACTCTCCTCCTCCTCCTTCCCCCCTTCCCCCGACAGACAGAGGAAAACATGGCGAGCCTCAGCCATCGCAGCCACCTACATCCAGCCACCTGGGACATGAGCAGTTGCGGAGATTGTTGTGGAGCTCAGGGGAAGAGGAAGGGGGGAGGAGCTGGCAGGCACATACACTTCTTATACAGTGATGTGGGAGGAGCCGGCAGGCACATACTTCTCCCTCCTGATGTGGGACTTACAGGTGAGGCTCTGTAGGTACTAGGCAGCCCACGACTGGTGCTTGACTTGGGGGCAGTAGGATTCGGGGGCATTAAGTTATACAAACAGGGCAATTGTAGTGCTGGAAGAAGTGGTGAATGGGACAGCAGGTAGGTCAGTGAGGATGACAGCATGGCTCCTCCTAGCTGTGGGGCCGGCAATACTAAGTGTTGGGAGTGCTATCCTACATCACTTGGTCTCAGCCATATGGTAATATTTTACAGCACACACACTGATAATGATGGAGACCCCCTTCCTGCTCCTCCTCTTGATTTCCCTACCATGCTGTAATACTGCTTCTAGTGCCACCTGGTCCAGATCCCTTCTCCTCCCCACCCTCTCCCCTTGAGCTCCACTACAATCGGTGGAACTGCTTATGTCCCAGGTGGCAGAAGGTAGGTGGCTGCAATGGCCAGGGTCCCAGAAGCACTGTGAAAAAATATTGAAAAAGTGATTTAAATTTTTTCTTGCCCGGGGGGGGGGGGTGCCACCTCCCTGAAACAAGTTTGCCACCTCCCTGAAATGAGTTTTTGCAGGTTGGGATGTCTGTACTAAGCCCATCAGTAGTGCTGAAAGAATGCTCCATAATAGAACCTGATTGGTTCTCCTGCCTTGTTGGCTGACAACGATGACCAGATGCAGCTGAAGGGGCTGTTGTGTGGGTGTTAACTCTTTAAAGTTATGCACTGGTCCTGTGGGCGGAATTAGGCAGGGCTACTATCACATGTATGCTGCCATGGAGACACCAGGAAAAAGTTTTGCCTATAGTTCTACTTTAACGCAAGTGTTTTAGCATGTGTTGCCTCAACGCAAAAGTGTGCATGGGGAGAGTTTCTATCCCTTCTCTACGGCTACTCCATCAGGAGACAAGTAAGCACTTTTATATATTTGCTGCTCAGGTGATAATATAAAGAGTGACAAATGTCTTTATAGTAGGATTTTGCTGTGAGAATCATTGACATTACATACTTTGTCACCTGCAAACTGCTGTAGATAAACCACATCTCAATATATACTGGTAATTGGGCACAATGGATATTCATCATCCTGTGGTGCCGTAGCTAAATACAATTTGTAATAAATAATATTTACAGAGCTTATCTCAATTGCCTGTCTCACCTTATCAAATTTGTCAAATGTCTAGAAATAGGTGGTTATGCTTGATACTGTAAAGAACCTGCCTCCAGTATAATGGTATAAAATGATGCGCCATCAATCTCACTAAAATAACTACAGTTTTAAGACATCTTCTTCCTTGCCTTGTAGTAAGAGAAAAGATCATACACAAACATGCAGTATACATTCATAAACAGCATCTTTTCTCCCATTCCACCACATGCTTTCACTGAAAGCACACCTTGTTTTGGGTTTAGCCCCTTCTGGCTATAACATGCTGAGGCGTGGACACTAGAAAACAAAGAATGGAGAGGGTTTGCAACATAGGCGTGCGCACAGGGTGTGCCAGGTGTGCCTGGGCACACCCTAATCGCCTTGTGTGGTGCATATTCCCCCCTGTTTAGAGCACTGATATTTCATCACAAAAAAAATGTTACAAAATAAAATAATTTAAAAAGAATAAAAATAAAACTACTGACACTGTCCACTGCCCTACTGACACCATCAGTACATATACACATGCATATGTATTTGAGCTTTGGGGTGCACACCCTAATGCAAGAGGCTGCGCACACCTATGGTTTGCAATTTTTTCTTAATAGCACCTGGTGTTCTCAATTAGGCACAGATTGACCGTATTGCAGTCCCGCCTTTCTGAGATTCACCCAGTTCCACCGTATGTTTGGGGTGTTTCCAAAACTGAATTCTTATTGGAGACCCCCAAATTTTAATTGTCCTCTGAATTAATTATAATCTAGGGAAAACAGATTGTGTATAGCACACAGCAGCAATTCTTCAAAGAGGACAGACCGGTTATATAGCCATTAATCAATTCATTGATTATCCTAGTAACAGATCTTACCAAGTAAACTAATGAGTTCACAAAGTGTATCAGTACAGTAATATAAACGTACAAAACAAAATACCTCTAAATCCAAACCATATTAAAAAGACCTAATGTCTGAAGAGGACATTAGGTCTTTTTAATATGGTTTGGATTTAGAGGTATTTGTGATTAATGGCTATATAACCGGTCTGTCCTCTTTGAAGAATTGCTGCTGTGTGCTATACACAATCTGTTTTTCCTGAGGCGTGGACACTTACAGCAACAAAATTTCAAATTCATCACAACAGACTTATGTTGTATAGCAATGTAAGATACAAATCATGCTAAACAGAAATATTTAAAAAATGATTTCCATAATATACTTAACTGACCGTCAGAAATATACAATCTACTTTATTCTCCAGGCACACTAGAGAATAGCCTTTCTTGACCTTTAAAAAAATTGTCAGGTCTCAAGGAACCTCTGCTAAAATTTTGTCGTCAGTGGGAAAAATGCACCCTTTAGGCTGGAATCACACCTATGCATTTTTAGTGCATTTTGCAGCTTTGCACTACAGTCCATTTACCATGGTTTCCTATGGAACATGTTCTGTAGTTCAAATCTGCAAAATGCAAAAAGCACTAAAAATGCATAGATGTGAATCCAGCCTAAGGCTTGTACACACTATAAGAAAATCGGTCGAGAATTTTCGTCCAAAGAACACAAATTTCTACAGCTGATTCCGACCTTCTGAATGATAATTTTCAAAGGGTCAAGCCCCAAAATTTTTCTTGTACAGGAACAGAACGAACGATTTCCGCTTAAAGTGTACCATTTTCATATGAGTTTCGAACAAGAAAAATCAGAAACGAAAGAATGCGCATGATCAGAAACAATAAACAACAAGAAAATAAGTCTTTGCCGTACGAGAATTTTCATATGAATTTTCTTTCATCGATTTGCTGTGAAACAACGAGGAAAATTGGAAGATCATTCGCCCGATTTTCTTATAGTGTGTACCCCACATTAGAGTAATGGTTAGGATGCCACACCTGCAGACAGCTAAAAAGATAATTGGTGTCATGCAGCTGGCGAGTGCTGTTGGACCTGGCATTATTCAGGCATCATTAGATGAGAGGTCAGTCAACCACAACTCAAAGAACCCCTGGCAACTTCTGGAGGAACCCAAGGTTTGCACAGAACCCTTTTTTGTAGAATATTTTTACCAATTTTACGTGTTTCCTATTTATTGTCCTGTATGGTGACCTGTGTAGGCCAGATTACAAATTATTAATGTGAGGGGTGTACCTTAAAGCGTAAAGAACCGTTCCATTGGGGTAAATCCGGATGAGGCGGTTTTCCACAGTGATGTCATGAAGAAATGACTTTTTTGAATCCACTATAAATGTATCAGGGACCCACAATAATTCCACTAGACGGCCATCAAGACTTAGACTCTTGTTGCCTTCAAAGATGAGCCTTTCATCCGTCCAGCGCTGCCTCAAAAAGATGGTCGCAGTATAATCCTAAAAGTAAATAATAAAGTAAAACAATCTATGCTGAGGCACTGTGCAGTGTAAATGGTAATATAAATGATTCTATAGATAGTACAAAGTAACAAACTAAATATGTGCACTAATAATTTAAGAAATACATATTTTTTATTTGTGTATGTTATTTTATAAATTTTACAGAATTGACTTAAGTGTTAAAGTTCAAAAATCAGAGTCAGAGCAGTGATTGCTCTCCACCTTTTCATATGACTATGCCAGAGGATTCAATCAGATGGGAGAAGCCTCATAGCAGGGAGTTTCTTCTCTACCATCTCTTTGGATAGCCCATAGTGCTCTGAGTTCTTTGTCATGTGATAAATGATAAATTGCAAAAACAAGATTTTATAAAGTGTGTGTGTGTTTAGATAGATAGATAGATAGATAGATAGATAGATAGATAGATAGATAGATAGATAGATAGATAGATAGATAGATAGATAGATAGATAGATAGATAGATACATGACAAGGTGGGAACGCCCAAGTTTGTATGTGCACATATACCAAATACCCAGATAGCAAGCAATTGTGCTGCAAGTTTAAAAATGACTTGCTAAGCTATTGCTAGACTTGCCAGGTTTCGCAAGTTTGGTGAACAATTGCAGCAAGTCCGCATTGCATGACTGCAGATCAACTTCCTTTGAAACTTTCTTTCAAACATTCTGCAAGTCTGCTGCAAGTTTTGGTTCAGTTATGTTGTGCTATAGTCATCCCATTACAGGGGTCACTGGGACTGAATTTTCATGCTGTAGGCTTGCGGAATCATGCTCAAAAGTTTGCATACCCTGGCAGAAATTTTGGCATTAATATTGAAAATATGACTGATTTTGATAAAATACTGTCTTTTATTTAAGGATAGCAATCTCATGAAGCCATTTATTATCACATAGTTTTTTGGATCCTTTTTAAATCATAATGATAACAGAAATCACCAAAATGGCCCTGATAAAAAGTTGACATACCCTGGAATGTTTGGTCTTGGTACAGACACAGAAGGTGGCACACACAGGTTAAAATGGCAATTAAAGGTTAATTTCCCACATATGTGGCTTTTTAAATCATAATTAGTGTCTGTGTATAAATAGTCAAACAGTTTGTTAGCTCTCACATGGATGCACTAAGCAGGCTAGATGCTGAGCCATGAGGAGGTAGAAAAAAACAGTCAAAAGACCTGCGTAACAAGGTAATGAAACTTTACAAAGATGGAAAAGGATATTAAAAGATATCCAAAGCCTTGAATATGCCAGCCAGTACTGTTTAATCTTTCTTGATCTACCTGACCTTGGCTTGGTATCAAGAGATCTCCAAATTTTCCACTTCTTATTAAGTGATTGAACAGTACTGATGGGCATATTCAAGGCTTTGGATGTCTTTTTATATCCTTTTCCATCTTTGTAAAGTTTCATTACCTTGTTATGCAGGTCTTTTGACTGTTTTCTTCTACCTCCACATGGCTCAGGGTCTAGCCTGCTTAGTGCATCTATGTGAGAGCTAACAAACACATTGACTATTTATACACAGACACTAATTGTGATTTAAAAAGCCACAAATGTGGGAAATGTACCTTTAATTGCCATTTTAACCTGTGTGTGCCACCTTCTGTGTCTGTACCAAGGCCAAACATGCCAGGGTATATAAACTTTTTATCAGAGCCATTTGGGTAATTTCTGTTATCATTATGATTTAAAAAGGATCAAAAAAACTATGTGATAATAAATGGCATCATGTGATAGCTATCCTTAAATAAAAGATGATCATGATTGGCATATTTTCAATATTAATGCAAAATTTCACAATTTCTGCCAGGGTATGCAAACTTTTGAGCATGACTGTATATATAATAATGAATTCCCTTGAATTCCCTGCACATTTTTCAGGAGCTTGACATTTTTCACTTATGACAGATGTACCTTTAGGGCTCATGCATACAGATACATTGAGATGTACAGTACTGTTCAAAAGTTTTAGGCAGGTGTGAAAGAATGCTCTAAATTAAAAAAGCTTTCAGAAATACTGAAGAAGTGTTAATAGTTTATTTTTATCAATTAACAAACTGGAAAGTAAATGAAAAAAGAGAAATCCAAATCAAAGCAATATTTGGTGTGACCACTATTCTTCTAGGGACACTTGCACACAATTTTAGAAGGAACTTGGCAGGTAGGTTGTTCCAAACATCTTGGAGAACTAACCACAGATCTTCTGTGGATGTAGGCTGCCTCAAATCTTTCTGTCTCTTCATGTAATCCCAAACAGACTAAATGATGTTGAGATAACGGGTTTGTGGGGGCCAAACCATCATGTCCAGGACTCCTTGTTCTACCTTACAATGGATGTAGTTCATAATGACATTGGCTGTTTGTTTGGAGTCATTGTCCTGCTGACGAATACATTTTGTCCAGTCTTCTCTGGACGGTGGGTCCCACTGGTTTCCTACAGTTCTTTGCTGATGGCACTGCTGGACATCTTCCTATGTTGAAGAGAAGCAAGCATGATGTTTCTTTCATGTGCTGCATTGTCATTATGTATGACCTGTGACATGAAACTGTCTTCCACAATCTCACCTTGGTTGCAGAGTTTGGCTGTGTCTCACTCATTTTTAAGCCTCCTACACAGCTGTTTCTGTATCAGTTAAAGACTGTGAAATTGATGATCATTAGCACCAGCTTGGTATAACTGGTTAATCATACACCTGACTCTAATCCTACAAAATCCCTGACTTTGTGCAATTGTACAAAGTGTGCAAGTGTAGGAATTGGTTTGAAGCCAATGAATAGTCACACCATATATTGATTTGATTTAGATTTTCCTTCTGTTCGCTCATTTTGCATTTTGTAAATTTATAACAATAAACAATGAAAATATATATTTTTGAAAGGATTCTTACTTTACAGAATTTCTTCGCACCTGCTTAACATTTTTGCACAGTACTATATATTTAATTTAAATTTACATTTTAAATTCTGTCCTTGGTCATTCAATGACTTGAGCAGTAGACAGATCTGGCTAAGATCATACCCATTTGGTCAGCTTACCATGTTAATTTCTGATATTGTATCAATGCTGGCAATATCCAAACTCATTCCGACTGTTACTGGCCCATCTGAAACAAACAAAACATAGTAAGAACGAAGAGCATGGGCTATATTCTCTTTATCAGTATTTATCCAGAAACTAAGATTTATCTTGAGACACTAACAGTATTTTATTTTCCCTATTACCACAGCCATGAATCTAGTTCCTTATAAAATATGTATAGAAGGGTGACTTTCCTTTGGCTGTCCCTATCTGGATTGTCACTGCCAAGTGCATTATGTTTGCCCTCAGATTGTTCCTAGCTTCACACAACATTAGCATATGCCATCCTGCCAGCAGAGGAGCAGCTGTGACTGTCAGCTGGATCCTCATTAACCGTTTTCCTGACATAAATAATGTGGAACAAAACAAAAAAAGATGTTGAGGATATGCCCAGTTTTAATGCATGCATTGGTACAGTAATCTTTGTGACACTAAGAGGAAGGCACTAATAAATTTGTACTTGGCTGTACTATACCTTTAATACAATAATGCCAATACATGTAAATAGAAGAATGGCAAGAGTATAACTTTTTGTTGTGCTATGCTGGCCAAATGTGTTTCGATACAATTGTTCCCTACAACAAGTTCTTAAATGAAGAAACTGGCTCACTAAATGCACAATTTGGTCACTAATTGTTTTTGTCAAAAGGAACAATTGCTCATAAAGAACAATCAAATAAAATTTGGCTACATTTTTTTGGTGTAAAAAAAAAAGTTTTCAAGATTAGGATTGTTTAGATCAGTCTTTCTCAACATTTTTACTCAAGAAGAATCCTTGAAATCATTTTCAGATCTTTGGGAACAACTGCTAAAATGAATTTATCAGGGGGTCATTAAGAAGAATGCCCCCTTACAGACATCAGATGGAAGGTCAGGTAGCCATAGCTCAAGGAACCCTTATCAATCTCTAGAGGAACCCTGGTTGAGAATAGTTGGCTTAGATTGATCACTCAAACAATCATTAAATAAAACATACACCAAATTTCCATTTGCTTTTCCTGAATGTTGTATTAAATAATTAATGCAGTTATATAACAATAAAAACCTATATACACATTAATAATACATAATAATGAACTAAACCTATTTAAAAAGAGTCTCTATATTATTTAAACCAATTACTCTTAATTATGTAATGATTGATTTATATCTTTGTTGCTTCGGGAGGTAAATCCTGTGTGCGCTGGTGTCAGAATTTAAACAAGGCCGAATACGCCTCGGCAGTTAGAGGCTTCAATCTTTAGTCCTTAAGGGCTCATTCACACTATGTGCAGTGACTGGCAATTTTCTGCACCTGATCACACCGCATGTGGCTAATGGTAATGGGCCCTTAAACCAGGAGCTGCTGAAGCCTTTCCAGCATATACTTTATTTCAGAATTGTTTATTCCAACTGAATCTTCTTTCCTCAACTTGATGCAGTATTGAAAGTCCTGATGAAGGATCTAGTCTAATGCCGCGTACACACGGTTGGATTTTCCAACGGGAAATGTTGAATGTGAGCTTGTTGGCTGAAAGTCCGACTGTGTGTATGCTCCATCGAACATTTCCACCATCAAATGTTTGCTAGCAGGTTCTCAAATTTTCCGCCAACAAAATGTTGTTGTCAGAATTTCCGATCGTGTGTACACAAGTCCGTCGCACAAAAGTTCACACATGCTCAGAATCAAGCAGAAGGAACCGCACTGGCTATTGAACTTCCTTTTTCTCAGCTTGTCGTACGTCTTGTACGTCACCACGTTCCCGTGTACGTAATTGTTGGCCAACATTTGTGTAATTGTGTGTATGCAAGACAAGTTGGAGCCATCAACCTTCGAACAAAAATCCACGGTTTTGTTGTCGGAAAGTCCGATCGTGTGTACGGGGCATTAGACACCAAAATGCATTGCTTTGTTATGCTGGATTTCTAGGATGCAATATGCACTACAGAACAATTGGTGTGGCCATCTTATACCTACCTAGATTTTAGCCAAGGTGCTACAATGAACTGTCTCATATCTTAGGCTCGCCATACACAGTACAATCTGACAAGTGCAATGTCTGTAGAATCAAATTTAGATCTACCAAAATTGTGTACTATGTGGCCTACCTAATCCAAGCAATCTATATATATCCAATCAGGCAAACCCTTGTACTTTATACTTGGTGGTAGATCTAAAGAAATTAGACTGTAACATGTGTAGTAAGCTTTAGAGCAACCTAATCATAGCCATCATCCCATTTTACCAACAGACTACTTGAATTAGGGTTCATGCACATGGACAGTTATAGGCAATTTTATGCCCAGTGTAAAATTTCCAGCACTTTCTTACACCTGGGGAGCTGCACGTACCACTTACAGCCTTCCATACCAGTGAATGGCTGTACAATACATGACCGTATATTTGTAAACCCTAATGCCCCGTACACACGGTCGGATTTTCCGACGGAAAATGTGTGATAGGACCTTGTTGTCGGAAATTCCGACCGTGTGTAGGCTCCATCACACATTTTCCATCGGATTTTCCGACACACAAAGTTTGAGAGCAGGATATAAAATTTTCCGACAACAAAATCCGTTGTCGGAAATTCCGATCGTGTGTACACAAATCCGACGGACAAAGTGCCACGCATGCTCAGAATAAATAAAGAGATGAAAGCTATTGGCCACTGCCCCGTTTATAGTCCCGACGTATGTGTTTTACGTCACCGCGTTTAGAACGATCGGATTTTCCGACAACTTTGTGTGACCGTGTGTATGCAAGACAAGTTTGAGCCAACATCCGTTGGAAAAAATCCTAGGATTTTGTTGTCGGAATGTCCGAACAAAGTCCGACCGTGTGTACGCCCTATAATGCTTCTTTGAATCAGCGTTTACCTGCGCATGTGCATCCGATGTATTTCCCGAATGTGTAAGATCTGCATTCAGGAAATACGTCACGTGGAAAAACGCTGATGCAAAGAAGCATTGGAATTTATAAGAGTACAACAACGTACAGCCATTTACTAGTATGTCAGGCTGTGTGTAGCACATGGAGCTGCCCGGGCACATGAAAGCTCTGGAAAATTAGGCATAAAAAAATGGATATAACTGTCCATGTGGATGAATCCTTAAAGGTTCCCCTAGATCTAGAGCCTCACATTCACATTTGAATCAGAAAATGGCTAGCGACTCAGATGCTCTTGAATAAAAGTCCTTTATTTGGTTACATGGGTACACGGGTACAGGCTACTCTCACATTCACATTTCTTTAAGTGTAGATTGCAGTCTGTGGCTCCATTGGAGAGACAAGAAGTGGACATGGAAGAGTTATATATATCTGACAATATTTTATTTTTATTTCTTCCTGTCCTCGTGATAAGTAACCACTGCTCCATTTCTTGTCAGTCAGAAAGTGAGGGAAAATACCCCAATTAGGTCACATACAAGAATTAAGCCCTAATGCCGCGTACACACGAGCGGACTTTCCAGCAGACTTGGTCTGGTGGACCGGACTCTGTCGGATAATTCGATCGTGTGTGGGCTCCAGCTGACTTTTTTTTTCCCAAAAGTCCGACGGACCTAGAAATAAAACATGTTTCAGATCTTTCCGACTGACTCGAGTCCGGTCGAAAAAATCCGCTCGTCTGTATGCTAGTCCGACGGACAAAAACCAACGCTAGGGCAGCTATTGGCTACTGGCTATCAACTTCCTTATTTTAGTCCGGTCGTACATCATCACGTACAAATCCGTTGGACTTTGGTGTGATCGTGTGTAGGCAAGTCCGTTCGTTGGGAAAGTCCATTGGAAGTCCGCGGAAAGTCCGTCGGATAGTCCGTCGGACCAGTCCGGTCGAAAAAGTCCGCTCTTGTGTACGCGGCATAAGAAAAACTTTAACTTTTCCCATTCTCTCCAAAATTATATTTCAAATATTTTATTTTTTATATTAGTTATACAAATAGGATTGTTGTAAAGTAAAAAACCTGCTGGCATGCCATACATTGCATAAACTTAAACAGCATAATAATAAAGGCATGTATTCCCCAGTCTGTGTCCTCTGCTCATAAAAAAACCCCTAAAAAAATACAAAAAAATAAAAATGGAGAGATAAAACAATGGAAAGTAAAATGTCTGTTATCATTAAAACAGTTTTCAGATTACTATAGCAGTCCAGTGAGAAAAAACACAGTTCCCATAGGTTAAAAGAACACAACTTTTTTTTTTTTTTTTTTAAATCAAATCTCTATTGCAGGAATAGTCACAACATAACAGATAAATAATCTTAAAAGCATCACTGGCAAAGTCGCTGCACTATATTTTAGTGATATCAGATCATGCCGTGTGCCTTCTGTAGTATAATAGGCATTTTACAGCTGCTTATACAAAACAAAAACATGAATCTACATTAAATTGATTGCAATATTAAAACATTACAACTTGGTAGAAATAAAATTAATATTACATTTTAAAGTACATAAAATGCAGCAAACATTTTACTGCCAGTGTGTTTATTACGAGTTTACTTAACAATATAAAGAGAATTTATGCTTCTTCTGGGACAAATTGCTTCATCTGTCTGGGTGTTATCTGTTATTTTACTATCTGTTGTGTCACCTTATAAACCACATTCAAATCTTCAGTGTAACAATATTCATCAGTCACATATTTTAGCTATATTTAAAAGGGAGGTTAAACTTTTACCACAATGGCTGCCAAACAAATGAATACATGATTGAACTACCACTTTCTAACATATAATAATAAAAAAATGCAAAGCATTTGGATTCAGAGATTTTTTTTTGGCATTCAGATACTTTTGGTACCAATAGGGTAAGTCCAGCTTACCTCAAAGCCACCCTTCTCAACCTTTTTAGACCTCATGCACATTGCAGCTACAAAACGCCCATTTTACAGGTGTTCCACATTTTTTTTTCTTCTAAATGCCCCTTTATGTTGATATAGCACCCTCTTAGCATAGGACGCTAGGCAAATTTCGTTTTTGGCTCCTTATGTAGGCAAGGGAGCTGTGATTGTTTGCTATGGTCTGCCCAGAGATTCACAGGCTGAGAGTTTGACTGCTTCTGAAAGAAGTTTCCAGAATATGGGGCTGGGAGAGACAAATGACCAGCCTGAATATTTATCATGCTCTAGGCAATCACTGGAGGGAATTGCACAGGAGGTGGCTGGGGATGTGATAAATAGTTTGAAGCCCTGGAGAGAGCCTTCTTTTCCTGATCAGGGAAGGTTTCAAAGCTTCTGGGGCTGCTTCCCCCTGAGGCAGCCTGTGTAGCTGTTCTCTGAGGTCTCAGCGCTGGTAGGGCTGAGAACCTGAATCATCCTTTCTGACAAGATGGATTTGGGACTTCACCTTAGGGCATCTGGTCTGGATAAGGATTGTCTTCTTCAATGTCTTCTCCATCTGGAGGAAGCTATAAAGTTTTAGGGACTTGTGAATAAAGACCCTGAGTTTTGATCCCTGGTGACTGTGTGTGATATTAGGATGTAAGTGCCAGGAGTAGCTATAGACTGAGACAGCTTTCATAATGTCTCAGAGTACTGGCCATTCGCCTGTATCTGCAGCAAAATCTCTGAATGGGAGCCTGGGAAAATGTCCCTCCTGTTACTGTGCAGCATTTTGGAGAACCCCACACCCTAACTCCCCTCTGTTTTAAAATTATTCAAGCAATAAATATAAAAATATAAAAGCCATCCCCTAGACTGAGTTGTTTGAGCTGGTGCCTGTGGGGACAGCAGCCTCTATACTATTTGGGAAGAATCAGTTATTACCAGTGGCCCTACAGGGGTGGCGCTACATTAGATTTTATGTCAATGCACACATAAGCATTTAGGGGCAGACATCTGATCGCACAAAAATCACATTCAGGAGATTGCAGCATCGTTGCTCTCTCTCTTTCTCTCTCCACACAGGACTCAGAGGTCAATCAAATCTTGTGAAGAGGGAGCCAGGGCTGGGCCAAGCTATGTTGTGTGTATCAATAGACGCATACAGCCTGTCTCGAAATCAAGCCCTCATGAGTGCCCCCATAGCAAGTGGGTTGCTGTGGGGGACTTTGGATAGGGAGGAGGAGCCCAGAGCACTGGCAGGGGACCCCAGAAGAGCAGGCTCAGGGCCTACGTATAACATCTGTATTATTTTAGGGAAAAAGATAAACCTTTGTAATCACTTTAATTACAGCTGGTTTGGATTCTGTTTTTTTTCCAACAGTTTATATTCTTTTGGAGCTCCATATACGAAATAGAACATACTGGAATATATTCCTGACCTCCTTCTGATGCTAGTTGATGAAATGCTAGTTGCCTGGCAGCCTCTGCAATCCCTGGATACAATACTTTTTGAGACACTGGGCTTGATTTACTAAAGGCAAAATGGCTGTTCACTTTGCAGGGGAATTTTCATTTACAAAAAAAAGGGGAAGGCACAAACCCAGTTCTGAAGAAGGGGGTGCGACCCTGAAATGCGTCAGAGTGCTCCATGTGGGGTTTTAGAAGCACTTGCACTTTCTACCTCATGTTATGCTTCCATTTACATGCTGTACACCTTGGTACTTGTGTGAGTATGCATTTAATTGGCTTACTTTCATTTTAATAAATATCTTTTCACTCAGGAAATGCATTAGGGGCTTGCGCCTTCCCTTTTCTTGTTTTTGTAGTTTCACACTAGATACCCATATCCGAGAAGGGCTGCACCCACCGGGCATAGGACCGGGTATGCATGTGTCACTGGTTTGGCCATCCCTCCGTTGAGGAGCACTGAGTGTTGGAAGTATTTGGCTGTTTTTTCTTGTGGTTATTTTCACTTAGCTTAGTGAAAGATGAGCAGGCATTATTTTACCTACATTGTGATTAGGAAAATTCCCTTGAAAAGTGTAAATTCCCTTGCGAAGTGAACAGTCTATTTGCCTTTCTTTAATAAAACCCACTGGCCCAGGGCAATTTTAAGGAAGTACCAAACTTTTTATTGAGATTTGCCAAGGACAGGAACTTTCAGGAGGCTGCTGTAGGAATATGTAGGCACCTATAAGTGCCTTCATTCCATATCTGTAGTATATTGCAAAGAGATGCCCATGGAAAGCAATAGTAAACCCACCCACCCAACCCACTCAAAGTAGTGGGTAAAAATTGTCCAGCAAGGTGGACAATAACATCAATTGTAGAGTATTTCCCCAAATAACCCCTATTATAAAAAAACACACAGACACACATGCAATATTGACAACGTTGTCACATGTAACACACCGGTACCGAAAGCTTCATGCATGTCTGAAGAAGTGCACGATCCAGTGCACGAAATGCATCAACATGGGCTGCAGCGGACAAGCCTCATGCTCTACTAATGCATACCAGCTAATGTGCATGACATTTCCACACTGACATCTCCCTCTGGCACTACTAGGATAAGTCTGCACTGCTTGGACTGTTTGGACTAGACGAGCCACTGTAGTAAGACTCCTGATCACATGACCGGAAAAACCTTGGAACACAGCAGAGACACACTGGACTACGAGTATATATCAATTTGACACTCTCCACGTCCTACAAGCATTGGTAGCACGGATACACACAGTGAAAAGATCACCTGAGCAAGCACAGACTGGACAGCATTTTAATGGTTCCATTTCCCATGACGGATTGGTGAGAGCCTTTGGGTTATGTTTTAAATTACACCATCTCCATTTGTTTGTTCCTCTCCTTATACTGCAGAAAGCAAACTCTGAGTGTTTTAATCTATAGTGCATTTTACCATGCTAACCAAGTCGCATGACGCTGCAGCTTTGAAATCAAACTAATCTATGCCTGGGGACCCTTGAGGTGGTATTACTGTGGATTCGAGTCCTGGTCCCCCAGGACACACAGACTCTGGGGACCCTGGATTTGCCATATTGGAATAGTGGCTGATTCATAATGCTGAGACAGATACTGTTAGGAGATGCTGATGTAAATTCCAGCACCTGTCCGTCTGTTGTCTGCTAAAATGTGTATTGTAAATAAGTCTCTAGTATGGGATCTAAGAGTCATTAGATCCCTATTGTTGTTTGTGTTAATTAACTCTGCTATTGTGTGAAGAAGAGTCTATGTTGATTGTGATAATGTTGATTGAATTTTCTGAACGACAAGACGGCCAGTCTGGCCTAAAGGTCATGTCTGAGTCCTCTAGGCTGTCTAAAGGGATTAGTTAATTAGCTCATGTTAATTAGGTTTATTAGGTTAATTAGGTTACAGCTGTATTGTTAGAGTAATATGAGCAGGAGGTCTACACCTCCTCTTTTATTGTATAAATAAGACTGTATTCCTGTCAATAAAGATAGATTCCTGGTTGAATTTACATACAGCCTGCCTGGTGTTTGTTCTGAGCTATCACAACTGGACTAGAACGGCACAGAGCTGTAGTTCTAATCCCGGAGCATTGGATGACCGAACCATCAGACGTTGCAATCTGATTCAATAGCTGCAGAGGAGTGTCGGGAGAGTGGAACCGAGCGAGCAAGGGGCTCGTTACACTGTGATTATCAAGCTTTGGAGGTATCTCGTCCACCAGGACGAATCGGTCACTATTTTCTATAAGTGATTGAGTACACTCATCACTTGGCCAATTGGATTCATGTTTTGTTTTTATTTTTTACTGCAGTATATTGCCCCCCTTTATCCTAGAGACAGAGGGGTTGATTTACTAAAGGCAAAAATACTGTGTACTTTGCAAAGTGCAGTTGCTCTCTGCAAGTGCAGTTGCTCAAAAGCTTAGGAAATGAGGTAAAGCTTCACTTTCCAAAAAATACTCAATCAAGTGCAAGAAAAAAAACAAAAAAAAAATGAATTTTTGCTTGCACATGATGGGATGATGGAAGTCCGCAGGCCTTCTGCTCATTTACTAAGCTCTGGAACAACTGCACTTATAGAGTACAATTGCACTTTGCAAAGTGCACAGTCTGTTTGTATTTAGTAAATCAACCCCAGAGACTCTTTGAACCAATATTATTGCATGTCATTTTACAATGCCTTAAGGGCTACTTAGCGTGCCGTAGGTGATAACACAGCTTGATGAATCAGGACCAAAGTGTTGCACTGAAGAGTTGCTAAATATTCAGTTTGCTGAAATAAATATACAGTATTATTTCCTTGAATGCTGAATGTCATTGGGCTTTAATCTGTATCAGATACAAAACAGGGTCAGTCCATTCAAACCAATGTTTAACGTCCACTGCAGTTCAGACTGTCATAGCGTGTTATGTCAAGCAACATGCGTTTGTTATCAGTGAAGAGTATTGTATATAATGAGGCTCAGAATAAGCCATGATGAGCATTCTGAAATATTAAACTAATACCTGCTTATAACAAGCAGCCAAACCAACCATGACTCTGTACAGGGTTTTCTACTGTGTGCACTGCTTATGTAGAAAGATAAACGATCGTAAGGATTTTTTTTGCTAAAAAGAGGATTTTTTCTATGAAGATCTTCTTTATGCTGTGCTTATAATGAGATGCATCAGGGTCTTAGAGGTGAAATGCAATCAGTGTATTACTACCTAAACAGTCAAATGGATAAACACAACCCACCATCAACCATTTGTAATGAATCTGTGAAATAATCTCAAATCTAATTGTAGGTTGTCTTGACAAGTGATTGAAATTGTCTGAAAATTACAGTGTATATCCACCACTAAGCTAATGTTATAATCTGATTGCATTTACAATTGCTGTACAATTACCTTTACATTCACTAAAACTAGATAATGAAGAGACAGCCTAGACAAGTGGATTTTGATAGAAAGTTAAAATACAATTGGAATTTATGATTGTAAGACATAAATCACATCTCTTTTTCCATCATATAATCTCATAATCTGATCAAAATACAAAAACTTTCAAACTATTTGGATGCTGCCAATTCATGCACAGTCATCAATGATTCTCTGCTCTGGTCAATCAACTCATTTTGAATAAATACAATTTCAATCGGGTCTAAATTAATCAGAAGGGAAGTTATGGTTATTAACTGTGTGCAGATTCAGTTGTTTTAATCAAATCACACATTGATTAGATAATACAATTGAAGTATGTGTAGCACCCTCTAGTGTGCTAGAAGGATAGTTTCTTGTGAGAGTAGGTACATTTCCAGGCTTGGCTGGTAGCCAAGCCTGGGTGTGTGTTTTGATCTGGGTTGGGAGTAACTCAGGGCAGGGCTGGGTGACTCACAGGCAGCATCACCAACACCTCCCACTTCATCCCAGAATGTTCTGGTGTTTTCTGGAAAGGAAGGTGGAGCTGCCTGGGGTATTCAGAGGAGCCCTGACCAATCCCCAATTTGGATTGGCAGGGGGCAGGCCTCCTTAAATACCCAGAGTCAGCCCAGCTGGGGAGGAGTTGTTCAGTGGAAGCTGGAGATAAAGTGCTAGGCTGTTGTAGCCTTTGAGTGAGCTCCCCAGTCTGGGGGGGTGACCTTGGGCCTGGGCTTGGGTGCGGACGGAATGCTCTAAAAACATGTGGAGGTGTCCTGGACAGGAGGAATAAGAGGAGCAGGAGAAGACAGCAGGAGAGAGCACTGCCGGGCAAGTCTCCAGGGAGGAACAACAAGTCACAGCCAAGAGGGCTGGTGAGTGACACACAGTCAGAGGGACTGGGGAGGCACACTTGAGAGGACTGAGGGAGAGCAGTATGGGATGGGTGCAGAACCAAAGGAGTGGACTGTGGTGGCACAAACAGTAAAAAGAGGCAGCTGCAGTCAGGAGGGCCTGAAGATGTGGTACTGGGCTCCGTAGCCATGTGCACAGCTAGCACCAAGGACTACCATATTTTGCTACGCTACAGGGGCCCGCGGTCCCTGCCTGCAAAAGGCATTTGCTAAGGCCTGGCTGAGCCAGTGTCAAGCCTATCTATCTGTGCTATCTGGTCTGGGAAGTGCAAGCAAGTGCTGTGCTGAAGGTGTTGGGGAAAGATAGTCTGCAAGCATGTAATCTGCTGGAGGAAGAGAGGATATTGTATATACTGGGAGTGTTCAGTCCCAACATTGATTTCAATCATCTGGGCATCTCATGATTTCCCTATCCCTATCCAAGTTAATTTCCCTCAATAAAAATACAAAAACAAGTGCAAGGACTGTTTCATGTCTCTGAATGCTTGAAACTGTGTGCCTGGCTAGGTAGGGTGACAGAGGGATAGACGACTGGATGACCACCACCTACCTCAAACTCAACGGATCCAATACAGAGCTTCTTCTACTACACACAAACCAAAATACAAAAAACAAGAACCCTTGGACACTGCCCACCGTCTTTGGACAGACCATCGCCCCAAACAGCAAAGCCAAAAGTCTTGGAGTCATTTTTGACTTAGAAATGTCAATGGATGCACAAATTGGATCAGTAGTCAGCAGATCTCACCATCTTCTTCGCCTGCTACACAGACTCATCCCCTTCATTCCAAAAGAGGACAAAGCAGCAGTAGCTGGAACTATCATTAACTCCTGACTCGACTACGCAACCTCCCTCTACACTGGACTACCTAAATACCAGATTGCACGCCTACAACTCATCCAAAACACCGCAGCAAGACTGATAACAGGAAAAAAACCCTGGGAATCCATCTCCCCATCCCTGAGGAGCCTACATTGGCTAACTGTAAAGGATTGGATCACATTCAAGACCCTCTGCCTTACCCATAAATGCCTACAAGGAAACCCTTCTCAATACCTATGCAAGAAAATAAAACGCTACATACCTAATCGCAGTCTTCGATCAACCAACCAAAACCTCCTCCACATTCCCAAATCCCGCTACAAATCGGTCATGAAAAGGTTCACCTATTGGTGGCGCTGTAGGTCTCTTGGATTGCAGTACCAGTGTCCACCAGCGGGTGTCTTCCAACACCCAGGACCTGTAATAAGAGGACTCACCTGCTGGTGGCACTGTTGCATCCTTGGGCCGTAGTACCGGTGTCCACCAGCGGGTGTATTCCAGCAGTATGAAGCAGACAGCACCTTCTGCGCTCAGGTGTAACGTGAGGGCAATTACTGCAGTCTGATAAATACCCGGCAAGCCCTCACATGCTTGCCTTGGTGTCTCTCTCCCTGCGCCCTGACCTTGCTGCCTGTTATCTTGACCTTGAGCCTGCATCTGTCCTGACCTGACCTGATCTGATCCAATCCAATCCCTATCCTGAGCCCTTCCTGGACCTGTCCCTTCTGTTTCCTGATTACATTGGATCCCTGCCCTGCATCCCATCCATCCATCCTCTCCCTGTCCTGTTGGTTTCCCGTCCTTAACCATCTGCTGATCTCCCAGTGTATGACCTCGGCCTGGCTTCTGTTTACGGTTCCGGTATCTCCCATTTTATTGTATATATTATTTTGTTGCTGTGGGTCTTGTGGTTGGTTGTGCATTGTTATATTCACTTACTTGTCACCTATGTAAATAAACACCATTACTATTCACTTACATACGTTTCTGGTTTCCTCTGTGCAGTCCACACAGTCTGGTTTACTAATTCATTGACAGTAAGGATGAGCTCTTGCGTGTTCGCATGCTGCACGTGCCGAGACCGCCAGGACGTCGGCACTGCACAGCGCTAATCACAGGCAGTGAGACATTTCCCAATGTGCGGCTGCAGAGATCGGGAAATGTCTCACTGCCTGTGATTAGCGCTGTGCAGTGCCGACTTCCTGGAGGGCTCGGCACGTGCAGCATGCGAACACACCGAAGCTCATCCTTACTTCACAGTACACCAAGGCCATCCCTACCAGACGTGGCTGCACTGAGGAATCACCCTGTTTTGTTGGGCGTGTTAAGATGAATTTAAATGAAATTACCTATTATTCTCTGCTGGCGGAAGAGGATGGTGAATATTGCCGCCAGACTTTAAAAGATTGGACCAGTGACCAGCTGATGGAAACGATCCGATCAGCTCATTCCCTAGTGGATCAGGGTTACATGTCGTTTGTAGATGTTCAGCCCCTGATCTGGTTATGTGCAAAACCAGCCCTGTCATGCATTCCCGAAGGAAGTGACGATTTTTCTCCCCCCTTTAATTATGGCCAAGTTGAGTCTCTGGTATGGTTGTTAGAGGATGATCTAGCCTTTTTTATGGAACGTTATTCTTCTTGTTCCCAGCAGGTGTTGTCTGATTGCATCCATTCAGTGCAATCTCTGGTTAGTCAGGCTGTGTGTGAATCAATGTTTGTTCAACCTGTACTACAGGCATGGTCAGATCTCCTTTATTTAGCCAAGCCACAACAACCCAGCCCTGCCATTAATCACCTGCCTTCCCAAGAATCTATTTCCCCGTCGCTCATGGCAACCTCAGCTACAGCCCAGTATACACAGCTTTCCACCAAGTACTATTACCCAGTCTCTACTCACTGCACCTATCCTGCTTTCAATCCACCTGCCTCTTCTCCTCCACCTGTAACAATCCCACAAAACCCTCCTCCAGCCACTATTCCCTGGTCTTCCTTTTGCCCAGTTACATCTTTTTCTTACAGCCCTGCAGTTACCAACAAAGCTGCAGTGGCTAAACCAAAGAAAAAACAAAAGTTTTTCCCAACCCACACAATCCTGCCAGTAAACCAACCTGCCTCCACACCAACCAACCTATTCCAGCCTCCGTTCATGCCAGTTGAACCTGATGACCCACCTAAATCTGCCAACCCAGTGCCTGTTACCCAGTCTGACGTCCCGGTGCCTGCTACCCAGTCTGATGTCCCAGTGCCTGCTACCCAGTCTGACGTCCCAGTGCCTGCTACCCAGTCTGACGTCCCAGTGCCTGCTACCCAGTCTGACGCCCCAGGGCCTGCTACCCAGTCTGACGCCCCAGGGCCTGCTACCCAGTCTGACGCCCCAGGGCCTGCTACCCAGTCTGACGCCCCAGGGCCTGCTACCCAGTCTGGCGCCCCAGGGCCTGCTACCCAGTCTGGCGCCCCAGGGCCTGCTACCCAGTCTGGCGCCCCAGGGCCTGCTACCCAGTCTGGCGCCCCAGGGCCTGCTACCCAGTCTGGCGCCCCAGGGCCTGCTACCCAGTCTGGCGCCCCAGGGCCTGCTACCCAGTCTGGCGCCCCAGGGCCTGCTACCCAGTCTGGCGCCCCAGGGCTTGCTACCCAGTCTGGCGCCCCAGGGCTTGCTACCCAGTCTGACGCCCCAGGGCCTGCTACCCAGTCTGACGCCCCAGGGCCTGCTACCCAGTCCAATGTTTCAGTACCTGCCGACTGGTCTGATGACCTTGTGTCCTTGTTCCAGCCTGAAGTTTCGCTGCCAGTGTTCCAGTCTGATGTGCCCCCTTCCCAGTCTGATGTGCCACTGTCTGCTGCCCAGCCTGATGTGTTCCTGTCCGCTGCCCAGCCTGATGTGTTCCTGTCCGCTGCCCAGCCTGATGTGTTCCTGTCCGCTGCCCAGCCTGATGTGTTCCTGTCCTCTGCCCAGCCTGATGTGCCACTGTCTGCTGCCCAGCCTGATGTGCCAGTGTCTGCTACTCAGCCGGTTGTGCCAATGCCTGTGCCCTCTGTCCAGTTTGAGGTCCCAGTGCCTGCTGCTCAGCCTGACATCCCAGTGTCTATGTTCCAGTCTGAAGCTCCAGTGACTACTCTCCAGTCCGATGTACCTGCTGTTTTGCCTGTTGAGCCAGCACCGGCTGTTTTGCCTGTTGGGCCAGCACCGGCTGTTTTGCCTGTTGGGCCAGCACCGGCTGTTTTGCCTGTTGGGCCAGCACCGGCTGTTTTGCCTGTTGGGCCAGCACCGGCTGTTTTGCCTGTTGGGCCAGCACCGGCTGTTTTGCCTGCTGGGCCAGCACCTGCTGTTTTGCCTGTTGGGCCAGCACCTGCTGTTTTGCCTGTTGGGCCAGCACCTGCTGTTTTGCCTGTTGGGCCAGCACCTGCTGTTTTGCCTGTTGGGCCAGCACCTGCTGTTTTGCCTGTTGGGCCAGCACCTGCTGTTTTGCCTGTTGGGCCAGCACCTGCTGTTTTGCCTGTTGGGCCAGCACCTGCTGTTTTGCCTGTTGGGCCAGCACCTGCTGTTTTGTCTGTTGGGCCAGCACCTGCTGTTCTGCCTGATGTGCCAGTGCCTGTGTCTGCTGCCCAGTCTGAAGTTCCAGTACCTGCTGCCCGGTCTGATGTCTCGTGCCCGCCATCCAGTCCGATGAGTCTGCCTTCCAGCCTGATGTGGCCGCTTTCCAGCCTGATGTCTCGGTGCTTGCCTTCCAGCCTGATGTCTCGTTGCCTGCCTTCCAGCTTGATGTTTCCGCTTCCCAGTCTGATGTGCCTGCTTCTCAGTCTGATGTGCCTGCTTTCCAGCCTGATGTCTTGTTGCCTGCCTTCCAGCCTGGTGTCTCGTTGCCTGCCTTCCAGCCTGATGTCTTGATATTGGTATCTCAGCCTGACGTTTTGGTGCCCCGTGTCTGAGCCTGAAGTTTCGGTGTCTGAGCCTGAAGTTTCGGTGCCCGTGTCTGAGCCTGAAGTTTTGGTGCCCCTTACCCAGTCTGTTGAACCGGTGCCCGTTACCCAATCTGTTGAACCAGTGTCCGTTACCCAGTCTGCTGAACCAGTACCCATTACCCAGTCTGCTAAACCGGAGTCTGTCACTCGGTCTGTTAAGCCAGTACCCGTTATTCGGCTTGCCAGACCAGTGCCTGGTGTCCAGCTCGTTGGGCCGGGGCCCGTTACCCAGCCCACTGGGCCGGGGCCTGTTACCCAGCTTGCTGAGCTGATGCCTGTGATCCAGCCTGCCCTTACGGTGCTTGCTGTTCGGCCTAATGTTTCAGAGCCTGCTGCCCAGCTCGACGACCCGGAGCCTGCTGCCCAGCTCGACGACCCGGAGCCTGCTGCCCAGCTCGACGACCCGGAGCCTGCTGCCCAGCTCGACGACCCGGAGCCTGCTGCCCAGCTCGACAACCCGGAGCCCACTGCCTGCTTTGATGTGCCCACTGTCTGCTCTGATGTGCCCGCTATACGGTTTGATGTATCCACTGCCCAGTCTAAAGTACTCGATGCCCAGCCTAACGTGCCCTCATCCGTTGTTTGGTGTCAGGCTATTAACTTTGGACAATTTCATCTAGTTGGAGCATCCGGAGGCCGATCCTTTGAGGGGGGGTACTGTCATATAAAAGGTTCACCCATTGGTGGTGCTGTCGGCCTCTTGGATCGCAGTACCAGTGTCCACCAGTGTGTGTCTTCCAACACCCAGGACCTATAATAAAAGGACTTACCTGCTAGTGGCACTGTTGCATCCTTGGGCCGTAGTACTGGTGTACACCAGTGAGTATATTCCAGCAGTGTGGAGCAGACAGCACCTTCTGTACTCAGGTGTAACGTGAGGGCAATTACTGCAGTCTGATAAATACCCAGCAAGCCCTCACATGCTTGCCTTGGTGTTTCTCTCCCTGCGCTCTGACCTTGCTGCCTGTTATCTTGACCTTGAGCCTGCATCTGTCCTGACCTGACCTAACCTGATCTGATCCAATCCAATCCCTATCCCGAGCCCTTCCTGGACCTGTCCCTTCTGTTTCCTGATTGCATTGGATCCGGTATCTCCCATTTTATTGTATATACTATTTTGTTGTTGTGGGTCTTGTGGTTGGTTTGCACTGTTATATTCACTTACTTGTCACCTATGTAAATAAACACTATTATTATTCACTTACATACGTTTCTGGTTTCCTCTGTGCAGTCCACACAGTCTGGTTTACTAAATCCTTGACAAAATCGAAGGGAGAATGAAGATTCGCGATCCAAGGACCACGGCTATGGAACACTCTACCAACCAACATCCATATGGAAGAAAACCATCAGGCCTTCAGGAAAAAACTCAAGACCTACCTCTTCTAACAAGTTGAACCACACAGGACGGACCAAGCGCCTTGAGGTGATTCAGTTTGCATTTGCAGAGCTATACAAGTCATTCATTCATGGACCACAACACTCAGCAGCCCTTACAAGGGTACTGCTACATATGTATGACCTTTATTAAAGGAAAAGTATAGTCAAAGCTATAACTTTGGTTGTACTTCTCCTATGGATCACAGTAGTGCAGTTCATTCGGCACTTCTGTGACCCATTTTCACTCAGCCTGCTCAGGCTCGGGAAACATCAGGACTTTACAGGCGGGATGCATTCAGATGCCTGGATCGGCAGTTAGCTCTGCCTCTCAACGTATGCTGAAAGCCTGAGACAGCTGCTTCCCGCCCCCTCCACAGCCCAGTGCTCCAATGAGCTCTGGAGGGGCAGCGCAGAGAACCAGTGACTGACAGTAACCACTCTCTGTTCAGGAGGGACATAACTGAGCGATCAATGGTGTTTGATCACTCAGTTTTCATCAATGCTGCAGCCATCTAGGTGAGTGTGATTTTGTTTTTTGTTTCTTTTAGCTATTCTCTTTTCATAATTTATGTATCGTATATAGCTCAGGATGTTAAAATATATTTATATATTTGCTTTGTTAGGCTCTTTTGGTTTAGCTTGTAGTACAGCATTCTTAAAACCCAACTCCCTCCTAAAGATTTTTTTTATATTTGGGTAGCTTTGAGTTAGAACTTCTGGGGAGATTTCACTTCCTATACATGTGTAATCAAATGAACAGGGGTCATCTGGGAAAAGAAAGATACAAGAGCCCATGAATACAACAAGCAAGGTTCTAACACCCCCTCACTCAACTAAAAAAAATGTTTTTGTTGCAATCCCTGTTGGAGATGTGTCCCATCTCTTCCCGGTCCTGTCACTTAGACAGGAAATGGGGGAAAGTCTCCCCAGTTGGGTTGAAGACAGCAAAAGAAACCTGGCAGAGGTTCTTACGCTTCCCACTGCATTGAAAACTAAAAAAACAAAACCGTTTGGCTGGAATTTGGCTTTAAAAAGTAGCTAAAGGCAACACTTAAAAAAAAAAAAAATTAGATAGAAAGGAGAGTCAATTTTTATTGCTGTCTGTGCCCTCGTTAAGGAGATTCACCCTCTCTATTTGTCCTGTTTACCATTATCATTGAAAGTGAAAGTAAAAGAAAATCTCTCATTTTGGGTTGACATCAGAACCAATAGGTATCCTAGTGCTAGTGACCATGGTGAAGACCCAGGATTTCCTTACTTTAGAGGGATTTCCTCTCATTTCCTGTTTTAGCTATGGAACTGAAACTGAAGGGAATTCTCCTCTATGGGACACACTGACGTCAAAAAAAAAAAAAACTGACAGGGGTTATAACCCTTCCTTACTCTACCCAAAATAATAAAAAAATTGCCTTTGGTTAGACTTTGAAGTGGAACTTCACTCTCTCAATCAACATTAATTATTCCTAATCCTTATGCTGCTAGCATTGGTAAATAGATAGGAAAGTACATCATATTTAGTGGTTTTAAACGTTTTCTTTACATTTCTTCAGTTACTTTTAGTTTCAGTTGCCTAGGCAAATTATGTCATACATCCTAGGGGTCTTCAGGAAGGGAAGAGAGAAGAAGGGGTTTTCTCAGCTAAGCACCCCCTCCTGCATGCATGCTTGAGGAAGATTGATTCCAGGAAGTAAATGCTAAATGAATCATCTGCCTTTATTCAAGATGGCCATAGCCAGAAATGCTAGAGGGTTGATATTCAAAGTAATTTCTTATAAAGCATGGAAACATGGATGGATGGGGGATTTTGCTTTGAAAATAAAAAAATTATTAAATAATGTTTTTGGTTTGTGGTGCTCAGATGCAGTGAAAATCTGCTTAAAATCTTATTAATTTTTTTTTTTTTAAATAACAAAAATGTTATATATGTTATGTTACATATGTTATAAATGTTATATATATGTATATGTATATGTATATATATATATATATGTATATATATATATATGTATATATATATATATATATATATATATATATATATATATATATATATATATATATATATAATCCTGTGCTTATCCTCTCAATAAAAGTGAATCAATCAGTAACTGATTGCAGGTTCTTTAGTGGTTGTATATATACAGTTGTGCTCCTAAGTTTACATACCCTGGCAGAATTTATGATTTCTTGGCCATTTTTCAAAGAATATGAATAACACAAAAACTTTTCTTTCACTCATGGTTAGTGTTTGGCTGAAGCCATTTATTATCAATCAACTTTGTTTAACTCTTTTTAAATGACAAAAGAAACTACCCACATGACCCTGATCAAAAGTTTACATACCCCAGTTCTTAATACCGTGTATTGCCCCCTTTAACATCAATGACAGCTTGAAGTCTTTTGTGGTATTTGTGAATGAAGCTCTTTATCTTCTCAGATGGAAAAGCTGCCCATTCCTCTTGGAGGCAAAAAGCCTCCAGTTCCTGGAAATTCTTGGGCTGTCTTGCATGAACTGCACATTTGAGATCTACACAGAGTGGCTCAATGATACTGAGGTCAGGAGACTGAGATGCCCACTCCAGAACCTTCACTTTATGCTGCTGTAGCCAATGACAGGTCGACTTGGCCTTGTGTTTTGGATCATTGTCATGTTGGAATGTCCAAGTACGTCCAATGTGCAGCTTCCTGGCTGATGAATGCAAATGTTCCTCCAGTATTTTTTGATAACATACTGCATTCATCTTGTCATCAATTTTGACCAAATTTCCTGTGCCTTTGTAGCTCACACATCCCCAAAACATCAGCGATCCACCTCCATGTTTTACAGTAGGAATGGTGTACCTTTCATCATAGGCCTTGTTGACTCCTCTACAAGTGTAGCGTTTATGGTTGTGGCCAAAAAGCCCAATTTTGGTCTTATCACTCCAAATGACTTTGTGACAGAAGGTTTGAGGCTTGTCTCTGTGCTGTTTGGCGTATCGTAAGTGGGATACTTTGTGGCATTTGCGTAGTAATGGCTTTCTTCTGGCAATTCGACCATGCAGCCCATCTTTCTTCCAGTGCCTCCATATTGTGAATCTTGAAACAGCCACACCACATGTTTTCAGAGAGTCCTGTATTTCACCTGAAGTTATTTGTGGGTTTTTCTTTGTATCCCGAATAATTTTCCGGGCAATTGTAGTAGAAATTTTGGTTCACCACCCACCTGACCGTGGGTTTGAACACTTCCGATTGTCATTCTCAATTCCTTGGATATCTTTTTATATCTCTTTCCTGTTTTATACAGTTCAACTACCTTTTCCCACAGATCCTTTGACAATTCTTGCTTTCCCCATGACTCAGAATCCAGAAATGTCAGAGCAGCACTGGATGAAAGATGCAAGGATCTGTCAGGAGTCCAGAAACTCATTGACCTTTTATACACATACACTCACACACACTAATTACAAGAAAACAGATCACAAGTGAGGATGGTTACCTTTAATAGCCATTCAAACCCCTTTGTGTCAACTTGTGTGCATGTTATCAGGCCGAAATCACCAGGGTGTGTAAACTTTTGATCAGGGTCATTTGGGTAGTTTCTGTTGTCATTATGATTTAAAAGGAGTAAACACAGTTGACTGATAATAAAAGGCTTCAGCCAAACACTAACCATGAGTGAAAGAAACGTTTTTGTGTTATCATTCATATTCTCTGAAAAATGGCCAAGAAATCAAAAATTCTGACAGGGTATGTAAACTTATGAGCAAAACTGTATATACATTTTTATAGATTGATTCACTTACCTGCTCTGTGCAATGGTTATGCACAGAGCAGCTCTGATTCTCTTCTTTTTGGGCCCCCCACTCGCTCCTCATTGGCTTTCTGGCTGTGATTGACAGCAGTGGGAGCCAATGGGCTCCCACTGCTGTCTCAGCCAATGAGAAGAGAGAGTCCCGGGACAGGTGAGGCTATCATGAACATTGCTGGATTGGAGGAAGCTCAGGTAAGGATTGAGGGGGGATGTCATGGGGGGGGGGGGCGCTGCACACAGAAGGTTTTTTACCTTCATGCATATAATGCATGAAGGTAAAAAACCTTCAGACTTTAAAACCACTTAAAGTTACTAGCATTTCAGCACTGTGGACAGCGTACTAAATGTACTTGTTTTTGGTGAGCATGGCTAAGAATGTTACATTGATTCAAATTTGTAAATCACTAGGTTCACATATGTGCATGTCGGGAACGTGTGCATAGTCACACAGAAAAGCGCTGCTCATTATTGGCACCCCCGCGCATCGGCACCCACATGCATTTTCGCGTGTGTGAAACGGCATGATGCTGCAACACCAACGTTTCCATTCATTTTTTTAAAAAAAGGGTCTGCTACTTCTTCCCCACATTTCTCGTAGTTACAGCAGCCCATGTAAATGAATGGGCTGCTGTACCCGAAACATATACGTGCAAACCTGCATGCACATATGTGAACCTAGACTAAATTAAATAAAAATACATTGCAGCAATCATATTCCATACCTGCAAGATATTATTGGGCTTATTTGATAAAACCGCACAAAATTCATTGGGATTATGCAGTAATTTATAGCAAGCAATGGCAATTAAGATAATTCCTAGACCTGGTGCCTGTCATAGCATGGTTCCTGATGCCACTTTTGTCAGCAGCTCTATGCAGCTTAGAAAAAGCTATTCTAGAAAGGAAATACAGTTTTTACGGCAGATGTACACAATGTTCAAGGGTTGAAAGAGTGAAAAACTCAAGGTGCCTGGAGTTGGGCAGTAAACTCACTGGTATTTGTATGAGACTTCTATATTTTTAGTAAATAAATCTACTACATAAACATTTTTATAGCTGCATTTTATTATAAAGATTAGTAAATAAGGCATTAAAATATACATGGCTTTGAGTGATGAGATTTGAACACATAACCAGAGGGAAATGAAAATACGCGAATATATAAAATACCAAACTGTCTGATGTGGTTTAGCACGATTTTAGAAAGCCTCTCCAGGGGACAATATCTTGGAATGCTGTGGTGTAGCTCTACTTGATTATTTGCAATCATCACATTTGTTAAATTTGTTTTATCCTGTGTGCTCAGGCGTGACTCTTTAATGTACAAGCCTAAGTGACAACATGTAAATACATGACTGTATTGCATGGAACTTTGCATGACATTATTATTATTATTATACACGATTTATATAGCGCCAACAATTTGCGCTTTAAATGTAGAGGGGGGACAGCACAATTACAATACAGTTCAAAACAGAAGCGACAGGAGGGCCTGTGGAGCTTACATTCTATGTCATAGTAAAATGATAAAGAATGAGTTACCGATCATCAGGGGCGTAGATAAGGGGGGTTAGGGGTGTTCAAACCCTTCTCAGAGCATCCTGGCAAAATGCCCAGACAGTGTCCCTGCTGTTTAGCCTCAGCATCAGCACAGTAGAAGCAGAGTTTCGGAGTGCAGCAGCCAGCTCCCCTTCTATTGTGCCTAATCCCCTCAGTTTAATAAGGGGTCCCCCTGAAAAGCATGAAATTACTGCGAGGTCTCAGATGCCGGCAGTTGACAGTGCACAGTTGAGGGAACTCCTAGACTCCTCCTGGAGGTATCATATGACACGGCTGAAGGGAGACTGGGGATGCAGAAGTTTTCCTGATTCTGTGCCGTGCTGAATCTGAGGTCTGGTAAGTGGAGAGGGATCAATTTTCTGTTTTGGGAATGAGGACATGAGAATTCTAGCATGGGGGAGTTTCTTTTGGTGGGGGGTTAAGGAAAGGGGGTTGGGTTTGCTTTTGGAGAAGGGGGGGAGTTTCTTGTAGAGAAGTTTACAGGTTGTGGTTAATGGCAGGGATTTTCTTCTGGGAGGGGAGTTTGATTGGATGAAGGGAGATTTTCTTCATAATTAGGAATCTGTGCTGAGGGAGAGGGTGTTAGCTGAGGGAGATATTTTTGCTTTGGGGAGTCGGTTTAGAGACAGGTGGGTTTAATTTTTGGGGGATATTTGAGGGAGATATTTTACAGTGGGAATCTTTGCTTGGGGAGGGAAGGTTCTTAGGAGGGAGAGGTTTTTTTTTTCCCTTTAACCACTTGCCGACCGCCTCACGACGATGTACGTCGGCAGAATGGCACGGGCAGGCAGAATCACGTACCTGTACGTGATCTGCCTTCCGCGGGAGGGGGGGTCTGATCGGACCCCCCCCGGTGCCCGAGGCGGTCGGCATTTGTCCCCCAGCGATCGGAGGTGAGGGGGAGGCCATCCATTCGTGGCCCCCCCCTCCCGATTGCTCCCAGCCAATGGAATTATTTCCCTGCCTCTGTATAGTACACAGAGGCAGAGGAAATGATGTCATCTCTCCTCGGCTCGGTATTTTCCGTTCTGGCGCAGAGGAGAGGAGACTGTAATGTGAGTGCACAACACACACACAGTAGAATGTGCCAGGCATACATTACACAACCGATTCCCCCCCCCGATCCACCCCAATCACCCCTCCCCCCCCCCCCCCGTCACACTGACACCAAGCAGTTTTTTTTTTTTTCTGATTACTGCATTGGTGTCAGTTTGTGACAGTTAGTGTGGTAGGGCAGTTAGTGTTAGCCCCCTTTAGGTCTAGGATACCCCCCTAACCCCCCCAATAAAGTTTTAACCCCTTGATCACCCCCCGTCGCCAGTGTCGCTAAGCGATCATTTTTCTGATCGCTGTATTAGTGTCGCTGGTGACGCTAGTTAGGGAGGTAAATATTTAGGTTCGCCATCAGCGTTTTATAGCGTCAGGGACCCCCATATACTACCTAATAAATGTTTTAACCCCTTGATTGCCCCCAGTTAACCCTTTCACCACTGATCACCGTATAACCGTTACGGGTGACGCTGGTTAGTTTGTTTATTTTTTATAGTGTCAGGGCACCCGCCGTTTATTACCGAATAAAGGTTTAGCCCCCTGATCGCCCGGCGGTGATATGCGTCGCCCCAGACAGCATCAGGTTAGCGCCAGTAGCGGTAACACCCATGCACGCAGCATACGCCTCCCTTAGTGGTATAGTATCTGAACGGATCAATATCTGATCCGATCAGATCTATACTAGCGTCCCCAGCAGTTTAGGGTTCCCAAAAACGCAGTGTTAGCGGGATCAGCCCAGATACCTGCTAGCACCTGGGTTTTGCCCCTCCGCCCGGCCCAGCCCACCCAAGTGCAGTATCGATCAATCACTGTCACTTCCAAAACACTAAACGCATAACTGCAGCATTCGCAGAGTCAGGCCTGATCCCTGCGATCGCTAACATTTTTTTTGCTAGCATTTTGGTGAACTGGCAAGCCCCAGGCAGCGTCAGGCTAGCGCCAGTACCGCTAACACCCACGCACGCACCGTACACCTCCCTTAGTGGTATAGTATCTGAACGGATCAATATCTGATCCGATCAGATCTATACTAGCGTCCCCAGCAGTTCAGGGTTCCCAAAAACGCAGTGTTAGCGGGATCAGCCCAGATAGCTGCTAGCACCTGCGTTTTGCCCCTCCGCCCGGCCCAGCCCACCCAAGTGCAGTATCGATCGATCACTGTCACTTACAAAACACTAAACGCATAACTGCAGCATTCGCAGAGTCAGGCCTGATCCCTGCAATCGCTAACAGTTTTTTTGGTAGCATTTTGGTGAACTGGCAAGCACCAGCCCCAGGCAGCGTCAGGTTAGCGCCAGTACCGCTAACACCCACGCACGCACTATACACCTCCCTTAGTGGTATAGTATCTGATCGGATCAATATCTGATCCGATCAGATCTATACTAGCGTCTCCAGCAGTTTAGAGTTCCCAAAAACGCAGTGTTAGCGGGATCAGCCCAGATACCTGCTAGCACCTGCGTTTTGCCCCTCCGCCCAGCCAAGCCCACCCAAGTGCAGTATCGATCGATCACTGTCACTTACAAAACACTAAACGCATAACTGCAGCATTCGCAGAGTCAGGCCTGATCCCTGTGATCGCTAACAGTTTTTTTGGTAGCGTTTTGGTAAACTGGCAAGCACCAGCGGCCTAGTACACCCCGGTCATAGTCAAACCAGCACTGCAGTAACACTTGGTGACGTGGCGAGTCCCATAAGTGCAGTTCAAGCTGGTGAGGTGGCAAGCACAAGTAGTGTCCCGCTGCCACCAAGAAGAAGACAAACAGGCCCGTCGTGCCCATAGTGCCCTTACTGCTGCATTCGCCAATCCTAATTGGGAACCCACCACTTCTGCAGCGCCCATACTTCCCCCATTCACATCCCCAACCAAATGCAGTCGGCTGCATGAGAGGCATTTTCTTTATGTCCTCCCGAGTACCCCTACCCAACGAACCCCCCCCAAAAAAGATGTTGTGTCTGCAGCGCAGATATAGGCGTGACACCCGCTATTATTGTCCCTCCTGTCCTGACAATCCTGGTCTTTGCATTAGTGAATGTTTTGAACGCTACCATTCACTAGTTGAGTATTAGCGTAGGGTACAGCATTGCACAGACTAGGCACACTTTCACAGGGTCTCCCAAGATGCCATCGCATTTTGAGAGACCCGAACCTGGAACCGGTTACAGTTATAAAAGTTAGTTACAAAAAAAAGTGTAAAAAAAAAAAAAATATATATATATATATATATATATATATATATATATATATATATATATATATATATATATATATATATAAAAAATAAAAAAAAATAGTTGTCATTTTATTGTTCTCTCTCTCTCTATTCTCTCTCTATCGTTCTGCTCTTTTTTACTGTATTCTATTCTGCAATATTTTATTGTTATTATGTTTTATCATGTTTGCTTTTCAGGTATGCAATTTTTTATACTTTACCGTTTACTGTGTTTTATTGTTAACCATTTTTTTGTCTTCAGGTATGCAATTCACGACTTTGAGTGGTTATACCAGAATGATGCCTGCAGGTTTAGGTATCATCTTGGTATCATTCTTTTCAGCCAGCGGTCGGCTTTCATGTAAAAGCAATCCTAGTGGCTAATTAGCCTCTAGACTGCTTTTACAAGCAGTGGGAGGGAATGCCCCCCCCCACCATCTTCCGTGTTTTTCTCTGGCTCTCCTGTCTCAACAGGGAACCTGAGGAAGCAGCCGGTGATTCAGCCAGCTGACCATAGAGCTGATCAGAGACCAGAGTGGCTCCAAACATCTCTATGGCCTAAGAAACCAGAAGCTACGAGCATTTCATGACTTAGATTTCACCGGATGTAAACAGCGCCATTGGGAAATTGGGAAAGCATTTTATCACACCGATCTTGGTGTGGTCAGATGCTTTGAGGGCAGAAGAGAGATCTAGGGTCTAATAGACCCCAATTTTTTAAAAAAAGAGTACCTGTCACTACCTATTGCTATCATAGGGGATATTTATATTCCCTAAGATAACAATAAAAATGATTAAAAAAAAAAAATGAAAGGAACAGTTTAAAAATAAGATAAAAAAGCAAAAAAATAATAAAGAAAAAAAAAAAAGCACCCCTGTCCTCCCCTGCTCTTGCGCTAAGGCGAGCGCAAGCATCGGTCTGGCGTCACATGTAAACAGCAATTGCACCATGCATGTGAGGTATCACCGCGAAGGTCAGATCGAGGGCAGTCATTTTAGCAGTAGACCTCCTCTGTAAATCTAAAGTGGTAACCTGTAAAGGGCTTTTAAAGGCTTTTAAAAATGTATTTATTTTGTTGCCACTGCACGTTTGTGCGCAAATTATATGGCATGTCATGTTTGGTATCTATGTACTCAGCCTAAGATCATCTTTTTCATTTCATCAAACATTTGGGCAATATAGTGTGTTTTAGTGCATTAAAATTTTAAAAAGTGTGTTTTTTCCCCCAAAAAAAGCATTTGAAAAATCGCTGCGCAAATACTGTGTGCAAAAAAAAAAATGAAACACCCACCATTTTAATCTGTAGGGCATGTGCTTTAAAGAAATATATAATGTTTGGGGGTTCAAAGTAATTTTCTTGCAAAAAAAAATAATTTTTTCATGTAAACAAAAAGTGTCAAAAAGGGCTTTGTCTTCAAGTGGTTAGAAGAGTGGGCGATGTGTGACATAAGCTTCTAAATGTTGTGCATAAAATGCCAGTTCAAAACCCCCCCAAATGACCCCATTTTGGAAAGTAGACACCCCAAGCTATTTGCTGAGAGGCATGTCGAGTCCATGGAATATTTTATATTGTGACACAATTTGCGGGAAAGAGATAAATTTTTTTTTTTTTTGCACAAAGTTGTCACTAAATTATATATTGCTCAAACATGCCATGGGAATATGTGAAATTACACCCCAAAATACATTCTGTTGCTTCTCCTGAGTACGGGGATACCACATGTGTGAGACTTTTTGGGAGCCTAGCCGCGTACGGGACCCTGAAAACCAAGCACCGCCTTCAGGCTTTCTAAGGGCGTAAATTTTTGATTTCACTCTTCACTGCCTATTACAGTTTTGGAGGCCATGGAATGCCCAGGTAGCACAAAAAAACCCAAATAACCCCATTTTGGAAAGTAGACACCCCAAGCTATTTGCTGAGAGGTATAGTGAGTATTTTGCAGACCTCACTTTTTGTCACAAAGTTTTGAAAATTGAAAAAAGAAAAAAAAAAAGTTTTTTCTTGTCTTTCTTCATTTTCAAAAACAAATGAGAGCTGCAAAATACTCACCATGCCTCTCAGCAAATAGCTTGGGGTGTCTACTTTCCAAAATGGGGTCATTTGGGGGGGGGGGGTTGTGACACCTGGGCATTCCATGGCCTCCGAAACTGTGATAGGCAGTGAAGAGTGAAATCAAAAATTTACACCCTTGGAAATCCTGAAGGCGGTGATTGGTTTTCGGGGCCCCGTACGCAGCTAGGCCTCCAAAAAGTCCCACACATGTGGTATCCCCCTACTCAGGAGAAGCAGCTAAATGTATTTTTGGGTGCAATTCCACATATGCCCACGGCCTGTGTGAGCAATATATCATTTAGTGACAACTTTGTGCAAAAAAAAAAAAATTTGTCACTTTCCCGCAACTTGTGTCAAATTATAAAATATTCCATGGACTCAACATGCCTCTCAGCAAATAGCTTGGGGTGTCTACTTTCCGAAATGGGGTCATTTGGGGGGGGGTTTTCTGCCATCTGGGCATTTTATGGCCTTCAAACTGTGATAGGTAGTGAGGAGTGAAATCAAAAATTCAGGGCCCCGTACGCAGCTAGGCTCCCAAAAAGTCCCACACATGTGGTATCCCCATACTCAGGAGAAGCAGCTAAATGTATTTTGGGGTGCAATTCCACATATGCCCATGGCCTGTGTGAGCAATATATCATTTAGTGACAACTTTTTGTAATTTTTTTTTTTTTTGTCATTATTCAATCACTTGGACAAAAAAAATTAATATTAAAAGGGCTGAACATGCCTCTCAGCAATTTCCTTGGGGTGTCTACTTTCCAAAATGGGGTCATTTGGGGGGGGGTTTGTACTGCCCTGCCATTTTAGCACCTCAAGAAATGACATAGGCAGTCATAAACTAAAAGCTGTGTAAATTCCAGAAAATGTACCCTAGCTTGTAGATGCTATAACCAATAAATATACGCTTATTGACATTTTTTTTACCAAAGACATGTGGCCGAATACATTTTGGCCTAAATGTATGACTAAAATTGAGTTTATTGGATTTTTTTTATAACGAAAAGTAGAAAATATCATTTTTTTTCAAAATTTTTGGTCTTTTTCCGTTTATAGCGCAAAAAATAAAAACCGCAGAGGTGATCAAATACCATTAAAGAAAGCTTTATTTGTGGGAAGAAAAGGACGCAAATTTAGTTTGGGTACAGCATTGCATGACCGCGCAATTAGCAGTTAAAGTGACGCAGTGCCAAATTGTAAAAAGTGCTCTGGTCAGGAAGGGGGTAAATCCTTCCGGGGCTGAAGTGGTTAAAAGAGATGTTTTTTTTTTAAATTATACTTACCTAGGTGGAGGGAGCATCGATCCAATGTTGCATCTGTCCCCAGCTGCTTCTAAGACCAACAACAGAGTGATCAAAGACCGCTGATCACTCAGTTCTCAGCCTTCAGTGAGCAAAGAGTGGTGACTGTCACACCCTGGCTCTGCCCCCCCCCTCCCCCAAGCTCACTGGATTGCCAGGCTGTGGAGGGGGCAGGAGAAGCTGGCTCAGGGTCTCTGCAGCTCACTGAAAGGCTGAGCGAGTTACTGGTCCAGGCATCTGGGTGAATCCTGACTTTAAAGTTAGGATCTTTCCACAGCCTGGACCTGCTGAGCGATGTCAGCTGACAGCGGGCTATAGCTGGCTGTCGGCTTAAAATGGGTCACAAAGGTGCAGAACAAACTGTTCTGCTCCCCAGGAGAAGTACAACCAAGTGACATGCTGTCCCTTCAGAGCGCATCTTTGGTGGCATCACTGCCAGCTGCTTTCCATGTGAATATCTCATAAACACCACATGTTTAGGAGATATTCACTGTACCTATAGCTAAGCGTTATTATAGGCTTACTTGTAGGTACAAGTTCAAAAGCTGGGTTTACTACAGTTTAAGACTGAATAAAAGCCAACCATATTGCGCAGGTACAAAGGGCACCATCCTGTGGTAGGCAGCGCACAATATATATATATATATTTTTTTTTAATCTCTTAAAATATTTAATAAAATTTCATAGGAAACTGTTTTTTAAGGTTTAAATAAATCACTGAATTTACTGCCTACCACAATATGTTGCCCCTTGCACCTGCTCAACTTGCCTAGTAAGGATAGCTAAAATCCAGTCTTGGGTCTCATTCATACATCCTACATGACCATGGCGCAGCAAGTATACTGCAAATACCTTCACCCGGGATCTCAGATGTTCTAATCTCTGCTCAGCCTGTACACCTGAGTGATGGGCTGAAAAGAGCCAAGGTTGTCTCCTGCTGTAAACATCTATCCACATGTATCTGAACATCCAGTGGTTACCTGCAGGTATGGATAAATTTTTGCCCTTGGATAAAATCTCTCTGCATCCAGGGTCAGAAATTTGTCCCTAACAGCGGGTAACCACTTTGACCCACGGTTTGTTAGTGTGTCGCTCAGGCTCAATCGATGTGGGGAGTAATGTAGATGATACTGAATGTGCTGCAGGAGTGCCAGCAAGGGATGGAGCTCATCCCAGTTCTTGTAGTCACTGAAGGATAGAGAGAAAAAAAAACATCCCTGGTGCCACACATCCACGGAGTCCTATGGTAATGTAGTAGTGATGGGAGAGACCTCAGCCTGGGTTCCTGCCAGGCCATACCCCAACTTGTTTTGCTTTGTCCCCAGAGCTTAAACATGGGGACCACTGGATGTGCAGATACATGTTAACAGCAGTGGCTCTTTTCAGCCCATCACTCAGGTGAACAGGCTGAGCAGCTGACAAAAATTGGAACATCTGGGATCCTGGCTGTAGGTATTCATGGTATATTTGCCATTCCATGACCATTTAGAACATATGAATGACATCTAAAGCCTGGTTAACACAGTGAGTTTTTTTTTGTTCAACCCAGCGGGCTGAACGAAAAAAAACTAGGGAGCTTAGGAGGAGCTTGCTGTACTAATGAGTACACTACAGCACCACAACTGCATGCATTGCGTTCTATTCAGTTGAATGGGGATAATTTTTGCTGCGCTGCATTGCAAAGCCTCATGGCCCCTCTCTGCTGTCACATGTTTTTACCGTACCTCCCCCAACATAAAAATGTAAATGATGCCTTTGAGTTTGAAAAACCTGAATCCCCCCCAGAAAAAAAATTATCTACGGCCCTGCCGATCATACATAATAGGTGATGATACACTTTTAGGGGTCCGTTAATGAAGTAGCTGTATTCAGCAGTGTAGCGTGGGTTGTCAGCGCCCGGGGCAAGGCAAGTAATTTGTGCCCCTTAGCCAATGGACCTTTAGATACCCTCACCCTGATCACACACCCAGATACCCGCCCACTCTGATCATACCCCCAGATACTCCCCCTCTGATCACACCCCCCAGATAGCCCCATCCTGACCACACACCCCAGATTCCCCCTACTCTGATCATATCCCCAGATACCCCTACCATGATCACACACCCCCAATACTCCCACCCTGATCACACCCCAGATACCCCCCCACTCTGCTCACACCCCCCAGATAGCCTCATTCTGGCCACACACCCCAGATACCCCCACTCTGATCACATCCCCAGATACCCCTACCCTGATCACACACCCCTAATACTCCCACCCTGATCACACCCCCAGATACGCCCCCCACTCTGATCACACACCCTAGATAGCCCCGTCCTGACCACACCCCCCAGATACCCCCACTCTGATCAAACCCCCAGATACACCCCCCACTCTGATCACACCCCCAGATACACCCCCACTCTGATCACACACCCCATTTAGCCCTGTCCTGACCACACACCCCAGATAGCCCTGTCCTGACCACACCCCCCCAGATACCCCCACTCTGATCACACCCCCAGATACACCCCCCACTCTGATCACACACCCCAGATAGCCCTACTCTGAATCACACACCCCAGATACCCCCCCACTCTGATGACACCCCCTAGATACCTCTAACCTGATCACACCTCTCAGATACCCCTATCCTGATCACACACCCCCAGATAACTCCACACTGATCAAATCCCTAGATATCAATCCTCACACACACGCTGATCAAACCTCCAGATACTTCCACTCTGATCACACCACCAGATTCCCCACAAGATCTATCCACTCTGATCACACTCCCAGTTCCCCCTTCCCCATCCCTCCGCTCTTATCACATCTCCAGATACCCCACCACCCCACCAGATCCCTCCATTCTGATCACACCCACCATCACACACACAATCCCCCTACATTTCAGCGGTCCAAGCACCAGGAACAGAAGGGTTAGCTGTGTCCCACACAGGCAGCAAAATATCTCCAGCAGGACCATCAGCGGCGGCGGTAGCTGCAGCAACCAGCAGGGAGCCTCCTCTACCCTGACCTCCTCCTCTGCCGGCACCCCCGGTCTGACCATCCCCCCTGCACAGCGTGGTGCGCACTGCCGACACACACTCGGGATCGGGATCCGCCCACTGCTTCCCCCTTCTCTGAATGCTTGAATCTGTTCTCCCTGCTTTCTCGGTGATAGCAGCAAAACTGCAGGTAAACCAAAACCTCCATGCTGTGCCCTCTCTCCTACCGGGTGCAACGTAGAGGTTTGAGTTTGCCTGCTAGGGTGACAGGTATTTTAAAAATCCAAATCCCCAGCAAGTGGCTCTACTAGTGCCATTTCTAAAGCGACTTGAGTTGTAGAATTGCATGACAATGGAGATCACATTGTTTTCAAACGTGCTCGTTCATGTTAATGCGACTGAACACAGAGTGATTTTGGAAAAGGTTCCTTTGCTACTTTGGTGTGATCCCAGTTCGAATTCGGCCCCATAAAGTTCAATACAGGCATACCCCACTTTTAAGTACACAATTGGGTTTATTTACTAACGCTAGAAAGTGCAAAATCAGGCTCACTTCTGCATAGAAACCAATGAGCTTCTAACCCCAGCTTGTTCAATTAAGCTTTGGTAATAAAACCCGGAAGCTCATTGGTTTCTTTGCAGAAGTGAGCCTGATTTTGCACTTTCCAGCTTTAGTAAATAAACCCCATTGTGTACTTAAAAGTGGGGTATGCCTGTAGAATCGCACAGATATTGCATGTACATGTGATCCTGATGTGATTTAGGAAGTGATTTCATGTATTGTAACCCTGAACGCTCCTTTCAGGCAAAGCAGCAGCGCCTTGACTACTTAGGGGGGAAATTGCATCCAAATCGCACAAGAGTAAAATCAGGTCAGAATCTCTCACAAGTCGCACTAAAAAATCGCACCTCAAACTACTTCAAAAATGTATCGCACTAGTGAGAACCAAATCTTAAACATTAACATACCTTAATATAGTACATTTTCTAAATGATTATATATATGGGTATCTGAAGGAAAAAAAACCTTGACAAAAATATATACTGGACATGCATGAACAATTCTAAAGGTATTTTTCAAACTCTGTTACAATTATTTAAAAACGCATTAGCAGACCATTTCTTAGATTGTAAGCTCTATTGTGCAGGGCACTCTGATTCCTACAGTATTAAACTGTATTGTAATTGTACTGTCTGCCCTTATGTTGTAAAGCAATGCGTAAACTGTTGGCGCTATATAGATCCTGTATAATAATAATCTCTTCTTTGTGAGTGCCAGCAGCTAAGTCCAAAACTGATCAGCGATAATGAAGTTTACTAATTTCCTGGTGCAGCTAAAGACGGACTTTCATGTCTGTTAAAATTTTGTGAATGCCTCAGCTTATACTGGAGGTTTTTTTTTTTCAAATTCTGTCCTAACGTCTGACTTCGGTTTGTGAATTTATATTAAATGCCTAAAAATATAAAGTTAGTGATACTTCTGTATTAGCAATATTTTATTGAATTTTTAGCGCTGCAAACAAAATGAAGAAAAAAAAAAATACAAAAGTAATCATAAGGAAAGGAACATAATACAATAAAGTCCTTGACAAGTATTAATAGCCTGTCTTTACTTCAAGAAGAAATATGTATCCACATCTGCTTCATAAGACTCACAAACATTAAATATTGATTAAATATATTTTTAATACAAACATCTGCACATGGTAAATTCAAAGTAAATAGGGAGAAATTAGTACAGCAATAGCTCTAATATTCTACATTTAAAGTAATAGGTCTAATAAAAAATGTAAAAATGTAAGTAATTGCTCTTTAAAAAGTAAAAGGGGAGACAAATTGAAATTACCCTGAGACACTAATCCTTTAAATGTAATCACATTTTTAAGTAATAGCTCTTTGAAAAGTAAAAGGCAGCCTCAGTGATCCTCCTGATGGGTCCCCAGCCCCCCTGTGAGTTACATGCATTCGAATCTTCAACAGCACCTTTGGTACTCCATCCCAGACATCACTTTCCTGTACTCTGCAAGGCTGTTTGTACACAGGACCTCCTATGGCAGCAGAACCACACTGGACTGGTAGGCTTCCATTACACTTTAAAGCTTTGCACCAAGCACTTGCAAAAGCCTCCTAGACCATATGCCCAAGGCCAGGAGAAAGAGAGGCTCTCAAGGTCAGTCACAAATATTATGTACTCCCCTCCATGCACCACTGACAATACAACTCCCAGTGAGGGAGTAGACATATGTGGTTCATTTTGTTACAAAAATAAATTTGGGCGAAATTTTCATTATTCAGATGAATGACAAAAACAACAAATTTCATCTGAATTAAGTTATAATGAAAACAACAAATTAATTTGTATTCATTAGTTTAATTTGGATGACTTTATTATATTTCCTGCTTTTCTGGGACACAAAATCCATCCCTTCCCCTCTGTCAGAACGGAGATCTGCCTTGTTTACATAGGCAGAGCACCGTTCTGTGTCTCTGCCTGACATCCAGTGCCCAACACATACACAGATCGGCATCTGCTGTGTGTAAAGCAAAAGTGGGCCACGGCAGCGCACGTGTGCCCCCTAGGCGGAAGTGCAGAATTGCGCATATATATACAGTATCTCATAAAAAAGAGTACTCCCCTCACATTTTTGTAAATATTTTATTATATCTTTTCATGTGACAACACTGAAGAAATGACACTTTGTTACGATGTAAAGTAGTGAGTGTACAGCTTGTATAACAGTGTATATTTGATGTCCCCTCAAAATAACTCAACACACAGCCATTAATATCTAAATCGCTAGTATATCTGCTATGGGGCAGTCCTTAACCACTTGACGACCGCCTCACGCCGATTTACGTCGGCAAGGTGGCACGGACAGGCAAAATCACGTATATATACGTGATTTGCCTTCCGCGGGTGGGGGGTCCGATCGGACCCCCCCCCGGTGCCCGAGGCGGTCGTCTTTGGTCCCACGGCGATCGGAGATGAGGGGGAGGCCATCCGTTCGTGGCCCCCCCCTCGCGATCGCCGCCGGCCAATCAGATAACTTCCTTTGCTGCTGTATGCTAAACAGCAGCAAAGGAAATGATGTCATCTCTCCTCGGCTCGGTATTCCGTTGCAGCGCCGAGGAGAGAAGACATCACTGTGAGTGCACTAACACTACACACACAGTAGAACATGCCAGGCACACAAAACACCCCGATCCCCCCCCGATCGCCCCCCGATCCCCCCCCAATCACCCCCCCCCTCCCTGTCACAAACTGACACCAGCAGTTTTTTTTTTTTTTTTTTCTGATTACTGCATTGGTGTCAGTTTGTGACAGTTACAGTGTTGGGACAGTGAATATTACCCCCCTTTAGGTCTAGGATACCCCCCTAACCCCCCCTAGTAAAGTTTTAACCCCTTGATCACCCCCTGTCACCAGTGTCGCTAAGCGATCATTTTTCTGATCGCTGTATTAGTGTCGCTGGTGACGCTAGTTAGGGACCTAAATATTTAGGTTCGCCGTCAGCGTTTTATAGCGACAGGGACCCCCATATACTATCTAATAAATGTTTTAACCCCTTGATGGCCCCCTAGTTAACCCTTTCACCACTGATCACCGTATAAGTGTTACGGGTGACGCTGGTTAGTTTGTTTATTTTTTTTAGTGTGAGGGCACCCGCCGTTTATTACCGAATAAAGGTTTAGCCCCCTGATCGCCCGGCGGTGATATGCGTCGCCCCAGGCAGCGTCAGATTAGCGCCAGTACCGCTAACACCCACGCACGCAGCATACGCCTCCCTTAGTGGTATAGTATCTGATCGGATCAATATCTGATCCGATCAGATCTATACTAGCGTCCCCAGCAGTTTAGGGTTCCCAAAAACACAGTGTTAGCGGGATCAGCCCAGATACCTGCTAGCACCTGCGTTTTGCCCCTCCGCCCGGCCCAGCTCAGCCCACCCAAGTGCAGTATCGATCGATCACTGTCACTTACAGAACACTAAACGCATAACTGCAGCGTTCGCAGAGTCAGGCCTGATCCCTGCGATCGCTAACAGTTTTTTTGGTAGTATTTTGGTGAACTGGCAAGCACCAGCCCCAAGCAGCGTCAGATTAGCGCCAGTACCGCTAACACCCACGCATGCAGCATACGCCTCCCTTAGTGGTATAGTATCTGAACGGATCAATATCTGATCCGATCAGATCTATACTAGCGTCCCCAGCAGTTTAGGGTTCCCAAAAACGCAGTGTTAGCGGAATCAGCCCAGATACCTGCTAGCACCTGCGTTTTGCCCCTCCGCCCGGCCCAGCCCAGCCCACCCAAGTGCAGTATCGATCGATCACTGTCACTTACAAAACACTAAACGCATAACTGCAGTGTTCGCAGAGTCAGGCCTGATCCCTGCGATCGCTAACAGTTTTTTTGGTAGTATTTTGGTGAACTGGCAAGCACCGGCCCCAAGCAGCGGCAGATTAGCGCCAGTACCGCTAACACCCACGCATGCAGCATACGCCTCCCTTAGTGGTATAGTATCTGAACGGATCAATATCTGATCCGATCAGATCTATACTAGCGTCCCCAGCAGTTTAGGGTTCCCAAAAACGCAGTGTTAGCGGGATCAGCCCAGATACCTGCTAGCACCTGCATTTTGCCCCTCCGCCCGGCCCAGCCCACCCAAGTGCAGTATCGATCGATCACTGTCACTTACAAAACACTAAACTAAACTGCAGCGTTCGCAGAGTCAGGCCTGATCCCTGCGATCGCTAACAGTTTTTTTGGTAGCTTTTTATTGAACTGGCAAGCGCCAGCGGCCTAGTACACCCCGGTCGTAGTCAAACCAGCACTGCAGTAACACTTGGTGACGTGGCGAGTCCCATAAGTGCAGTTCAAGCTGGTGAGGTGGCAAGCACAAGTAGTGTCCCGCTGCCACCAAAAAGACAAACACAGGCCCGTCGTGCCCATAGTGCCCTTCCTGCTGCATTCTCCAATCCTAATTGGGAACCCACCGCTTCTGCAGCGCCCGTACTTCCCCCATTCACATCCCCAACCAAATGCAGTCGGCTGCATGAGAGGCATTTTCTTTATGTCCTCCCGAGTACCCCTACCCAACGTCCCCCAAAAAAGATGTCGTGTCTGCAGCAAGCGCGGATATAGGCGTGACACCCGCTATTATTGTCCCTCCTGTCCTGATAATCCTGGTCTTTGCAGTGGTGAATGTTTTGAACGCTACCATTCACTAGTTGAGTATTAGCGTAGGGTACAGCATTGCACAGACTAGGCACACTTTCACAGGGTCTCCCAAGATGCCATCGCATTTTGAGAGACCCGAACCTGGAACCGGTTACCGTTATAAAAGTTAGTTACAAAAAAAGTGTAAAAAAAAAAAAATGTATAAAATAAAAAAAAATAGTTGTCGTTTTATTGTTCTCTCTCTCTCTATTCTCTCTCTCTTGTTCTGCTCTTTTTTACTGTATTCTATTCTGCAATGTTTTATTGTTATTATGTTTTATCATGTTTGTTTTTCAGGTATGTAATTATTTATACTTTACCGTTTACTGTGCTTTATTGTTAACCATTTTTTTGTCTTCAGGTACGCCATTCACGACTTTGAATGGTTATACCAGAATGATGCCTGCAGGTTTAGGTATCATCTTTGTATCATTCTTTTCAGCCAGCGGTCGGCTTTCATGTAAAAGCAATCCTAGTGGCTAATTAGCCTCTAGACTGCTTTTACAAGCTGTGGGAGGGAATGCCCCCCCCCACCGTCTTCCGTGTTTTTCTCTGGCTCTCCTGTCTCAACAGGGAACCTGAGAATGCAGCCGGTGATTCAGCCAGCTGACCATAGAGCTGATCAGAGACCAGAGTGGCTCCAAACATCTCAATGGCCTAAGAAACCGGAAGCTACGAGCATTTTATGACTTAGATTTCGCCAGATGTAAATGGCGCCATTGGGAAATTGGGGAAGCATTTTATCACACCGATCTTGGTGTCATCAGATGCTTTGAGGGCAGAGGAGAGATCTAGGGTCTAATAGACCCCAATTTTTTCAAAAAAGAGTACCTGTCACTACCTATTGCTATCATAGGGGATATTTACATTCCCCGAGATAACAATAAAAATGATTTAAAAAAAAAAAAAAAAAAATGAAAGGAACAGTTTAAAAATAAGATAAAAAAGCAAAAAAATAATAAAGAAAAAAAAAAAAGCACCCCTGTCGCCCCCTGCTCTCGCGCTAAGGCGAACGCAAGCGGCGGTCTGTCGTCAAATGTAAACAGCAATTGCACCATGCATGTGAGGTATCGCCGCGAAGGTCAGATCGAGGGCAGTAATTTTTGCAGTAGACCTCCTCTGTAAATCTAAAGTGGTAACCTGTAAAGGCTTTTAAAGGCTTTTAAAAATGTATTTATTTTGTGGCCACTGCACGTTTGTGCGCAATTTTAAAGCATGTCATGTTTGGTATCCATGTACTCGGCCTAAGATCATCTTTTTTATTTCATCAAACATTTGGGCAATATAGTGTGTTTTAGTGCATTAAAATTTAAAAAAGTGTGTTTTTTCCCCAAAAAATGCGTTTGAAAAATCGCTGCGCAAATACTGTGTGAAAAAAAAAAATGAAACACCCACCATTTAAATCTGTAGGGCATTTGCTTTAAAAAAATATATAATATTTGGGGGTTCAAAGTAATTTTTTTGGAAAAAAAAATATCTTTTTCATGTAAACAAAAAGTGTCAGAAAGGGCTTTGTCTTCAAGTGGTTAGAAGAGTGAGTGATGTGTGACATAAGCTTCTAAATGTTGTGCATAAAATGGCAGGACAGTTCAAAACCCCCCCAAATGACCCCATTTTGGAAAGTAGACACCCCAAGCTATTTGCTGAGAGGCATGTCGAGTCCATGGAATATTTTATATTGCGACACAAGTTGCGGGAAAGAGACAAATTTTTTTTTTTTTTTTTTTTTTTTGCACAAAGTTGTCACTAAATGATATATTGCTCAAACATGCCATGGGAATATGTGAAATTACACCCCAAAATACATTCTGCTGCTTCTCCTGAGTACGGGGATACCACATGTGTGAGACTTTTTGGGAGCCTAGCCGCGTACGGGTCCCTGAAAACCAAGCACTGCCTTCAGGCTTTCTAAGGGCGTGAATTTTTGATTTCACTATTCACTGCCTATCACAGTTTCGGAGGCCATGGAAAGCCCAGGTGGCACAAAACCCCCCCAAATGACCCCATTTTGGAAAGTAGACACCCCAAGCTATTTGCTGAGAGGTATAGTGAGTATTTTGCAGACCTCACTTTTTGTCACAAAGTTTTGAAAATTGAAAAAAGAAAAAAAAAAAAGTTTTTTCTTGTCTTTCTTCATTTTCAAAAACAAATGAGAGCTGCAAAATACTCACCATGCCTCTCAGCAAATAGCTTGGGGTGTCTACTTTCCAAAATGGGGTCATTTGGGGGGGTTTTGTGCCACCTGGGCATTCCATGGCCTCCGAAACTGTGATAGGCAGTGAAGAGTGAAATCAAAAATTTTCACCCTTAGAAATCCTGAAGGCGGTGCTTGGTTTTCGGGGCCCCGTATGCGGCTAGGCTCCCAAAAAGTCCCACACATGTGGTATCCCCATACTCAGGAGAAGCAGTTAAATGTATTTTGGGGTGCAATTCCACATATGCCCATGGCCTGTGTGAGCAATATATCATTTAGTGACAACTTTGTGCAAAAAAAAAAAAAAAAAAGTGTCACTTTCCCGCAACTTGTGTCAAAATATAAAATATTCCATGGACTCAATATGCCTCTCAGCAAATAGCTTGGGGTGTCTACTTTCCAAAATGGGGTCATTTGGGGGGTTTTGTGCCACCTGGGCATTCCATGGCCTCCGAAACTGTGATAGGTAGTGAAGAGTGAAATCAAAAATTTACACCCTTAGAAATCCTGAAGGCGGTGCTTGGTTTTCGGGGCCCCGTACGCGGCTAAGCTCCCAAAAAGTCCCACACATGTGGTATCCCCATACTCAGGAGAAGCAGCTAAATGTATTTTGGGGTGCAATTCTACATAGGCCCATGGCCTGTGTGAGCAATATATCATTTAGTGACAACTTTTTGTAAATATTTTTTTTTTTTTTTTTTTGTCATTATTCAATCACTTGGGACAAAAAAAAAATAAATATTCAATGGGTTCAACATGCCTCTCAGCAATTTCCTTGGGGTGTCTACTTTCCAAAATGGGGTCATTTGGGGGGGTTTTGTACTGCCCTGCCATTTTAGCACCTCAAGAAATGACATAGGCAGTCATAAACTAAAAGCTGTGTAAATTACAGAAAATGTACCCTAGTTTGTAGACGCTATAACTTTTGCGCAAACCAATAAATATATGCTTATTGACATTTTTTTTACCAAAGACATGTGGCCGAATACATTTTGGCCTAAATGTATGACTAAAATTTAGTTTATTGGATTTTTTTTATAACAAAAAGTAGAAAATATCATTTTTTTTCAAAATTTTTGGTCTTTTTCCGTTTATAGCGCAAAAAATAAAAACTGCAGAGGTGATCAAATACCATCAAAAGAAAGCTCTATTTGTGGGAAGAAAAGGACACAAATTTCGTTTGGGTACAGCATTGCATGACCGCGCAATTAGCAGTTAAAGCGACGCAGTGCCAAATTGGAAAAAGACCTCTGGTCCTTAGGCAGCATAATGGTCCGGGGCTCAAGTGGTTAAAGTGGTTGTAAGGGCAGAAGGTTTTTTTAATCTTAATGCATTCTATGCATTAAGATAAAACGCCTTCTGTGGGCAGCAGCCCCCCTCAGTCCCCCTAATACTTACCTGACCCCCCATCTCGATCCAGCGATGCAGCACGAGAGATTTGGCTGCCCGAGACTCTCCCTCCTCACTGACTGAGACAGCAGCGAAGTGCCATTGGCTTCTGCTGCTGTCAATCAAAGTCAGTGAGCCAATGAGGAGAGAGAGGCGGTGGGGCTGGGCTGCAGCTCCGTATCTGAATGGATACACAGAGCTGCGGCTCAGCTCGGGTTTCCCCATAGCAAGCTGCTTGCTGTGGGGGCACTCAACAAGAGGGAGGGACCAGGAACGCCGAAGAGGGACCCGAGAAGAGGTGGATCTGTGCTGCTGTGTGCAAAACCACTGCATAGGGCAGGTAAGTATAACATGTTTGTTATTTTTACAATTTCTATTCATTTTTGCTATCTGTGTCCCATTGAGGATATTTTCCTTTGTTTCTTGTCCTTTAGGTACAACAAAAAAGTGAGAAGTCATTTTTCATTATAACAAGAGTCCTATTGGAATCTTCCCCCTTTATTGGTGTTCTAGTGACAACTCCACATTTTGGATTTCCCCTCAGTTTCAGTCTCAGTGACAAAGGTCACCAGGACAAATAAAGAGTGTGAATGCCCCAAACAGGGACACAGGTAGCAATGAAATACCTGACAAGGGCTCTAACCCCTTACCAAAAAAGTTCTGGTTTTAGACATTAACTCGCAAAGTACAGTATACTTGTGACCCTACCAACAGGAAGAAATATTCCTACACTTTACTCACATTCCACTTGACAATTCTTCAGTTAACGGTGATGGGGTTTTGTGAGGAAATGACAGTTCCACTTTTATGCTTGTTGGAACAAATAGGCCCTGCAGCCTAAAGGTATCTAGTTGCATTGTATCCAACTGCAGAAATCCTGCCAACCAATAAGTCACACTGTTCACTTCAGAATTGTGATGTAGAATTACGGTAACATAAAGAGTCTTGTAAATATTATTCTGTCCAATGAAATATTAATGCAGCCTATCAAAGCATATTTCATTTTTATAGACATTTTCGGTGAACTGTAACGAAAACATACTGTAGAAGTCTATATTTTTAATACATTTCAAGGACCATTTTGCTTTACTTGATGTAAAACAAAAGCTGCCAAGATTTGTTTTATAATATGAACAGAACTGCTTATCTTTGTATATTTCCTCAGTGTTTTTAGAACAGTGTTGTTGACCAGTATGGTCAGCACTCAACCTGAGAGAGTCATGGGGGTTGCCTGTAGCCTGGTGCAGTCAGTTAACAGTGGAGCATTCATCTCAAGTTGACTTCTGCCATTAGAAGGTCTTGAAGTATAAATGCCATGATGGAAATATCATTTCACTTGTATGTTTGCCTTTTATTACACTTTGCCTATATCTCTGATTTCCCAATTCTGCCCTCTCCAATGCATAGCCTTGCAATTGTTAGACTACAACATTTCTAGTAAACATATATATATAGTATCAGCTTTTGATAATTCAAAATGTTTACAATACATAAAGAAATTAGGCTAATAAGGGGCCTTTCGGCATGAGAACAGGTCCAGGAGGCTTCAGGATAGTTTAAAGAAGTGCCCCTTTTGCAGTACTACGATTAATGACATTATGAGAATGGAGGAAATATTAGCCTTAGAAAATGACATATTTGACAAATTCAGAATCCTCTGGTATGTATGAATGCATTTTGCTTCCTCAGATGTGTTGAAGTCCTTTGTCTTGGACTATTAATCTCCCGCAAACCTCTTAACAATCTTGATTCCCTGCAGTTGAAGAATTGACACTTCTCTGTCCCAGCAACTGATCATACCACACCAACAACCTTTGTGTTTTTTTCCATTTCCTCTGTCATACCCTTTCCTTTGCTTCTACTCTGGAGTTTTTATCTTCTTGCATAGATTTCTTTTCTCTCTACTTTCTTGTTCTGCCTTTTCTTTGTCATCTTTAGCTTTTTTAGGCCCTCAAGCCTATTAGCCTTTCTTTTTTAATTTTTTGTTTGTTCCTTATAATTTTTTACTTACAATTGGGTGTATCGAACATGGTGCCCTATTTAGGTTACCTGTTTGTTCTTCAAAACCATATTGGTATTTCGAACATGCTTTCTGGTTTTAGTGTACCTGTTATGGTTTAGTGCTGCCTTATATTTCTTCTGGGATCTCTGCAATTGTTTATGGATATGAAAAGGCGTTTATATTGCTATCCCAATCTGACTGTACTTTCCCATTGTTTGCCTATTGAATGCTTCCAATTGTTTTTTTGATAACAATAAATATATATTTACCTCTAAAGAAGTGATCCTGTGTAGAAACTAAAAATTACTAGAAAAGCTTTAACAATAAAGAAGAAAAATAATTTTTATCTCCCATGCTGCTGAAGAACACTCTGATCCCAAAAAATCCCCAGGTGAGCTTAGAAACTGACACTTCTGGGAGGGTTGATTTTCTTGGTCACCTGCAATTCTCAAAGGTGCCTCCAGTCAAACTTCCCATCATTACTAGGTTCAGTAGTGACATGGAGGATGATACGAAGAACCATTGAGCTATGTGGGGACCAAGAAGAACAATATTTACCTCCCACACCTCTCATGCTGCCAAACATCACTTTAATTCAATAAAATAAAATGTCCAGGTGGTTTCTTCTTCAGAAATGGACAAGTCGGCAGGTGTCAATCTCCTTGTTCCCCTGCAACAGCCAGCAGCTCCCATCAACCTCCCATCACTACTAGGTTCTGGAAGACAGGAGGAACCACTGAGCACTGTGGGGTACCAGAAGATTGACACTAATGGAATTGTCAGCTTCTGAATAAGACTTCAACTGGGGCAGCCACGTGTGGCAGTGCAGACACTAGGAGAGGTAAGTTATCTCTTATTTAGCCACTTGCCGACCGCCTGCCGTCAATATATATGCTGGTACTTTGACGCTAAATACCGTTGTTATGGCAGCAGATAGCTGCCATAACCCTGGTATTTTCCTAAACGGCGGGCAGTCCGCTTTAACATAAAAGTGGGCTCCGTGGCGGATTCACCGCGAGATCACTTTTATGAGCGGTGGGAGAGGGTTCTCTCCCTTCCGCTTCCCGGTGCTCTCCGCAGCTTACCGGAGCCATCGGTAGCGGCAAGTCAAGCCCACATATGTAAACGGTGTTGAATCTACGCACGTCAGGTATCTTTGCAATCGTTAGAGCGAGAGCAATAATTCTAGCACTAGACCTCCTCTGTAACTTAAAACTGGTAACCTGTAGACATTTTTAAACGTCACCTATAGAGGTTTTTAAGTGCCAAAGTTTGTCGCCATGTTGGGTATCAATTTATTCGGCGTAACATTATCTTTCACAATATAGAAAAAAATTGGGCTAACTTTACTATTTTCTTATTAATTGAAAAAAGGTGTTCAGTTTTGTATTTTAGGACCATGGACAGCACTTTTCTGCTCCCACAGCAATGTTGCACTCTCACACAATATCAGAGCATATAAATGCATCTGATCGCAAGTCGAAAATAAGTTTATTAAATGGGTGAATACACTGAAATGTGTGTGGTGTGATTGTGAGTTTAATATAATGTAGTAGCAGGACACCTAAAAGTTGGCTTTCATTCAGAAGAAGATTCCACCACTGGTCAACACCCCTACCTTTGGAATCCCTCTGCATTCTGTGAACAAATCTCTGTACACCATACTATGGACAACATGCAATACTCACTGTCAAAGAAAGGGCGCAGGTATTTGTTGTATCCTTTCATTAGTTTCTGAATTGTTGGGGGAAGAATCTCTCCTTCCTTTCCATCACCTTTAACAGAAGAGCTGTACAAGATGCTGGTAGTAACGAGAAAAAAGAAAAGGTGCACGCATTATTTTCTATACAAACATAAACAGACTTATTTACTAAGACACCAAAAAGTGCAGTTTCCCATGGTAATCAACAAATCCATTTTCTATATACAAATGTCTGAACTGTTAGAGCCTGTTTAGAAGAGTTTTCTTTTAGGTCAAATGGGTTTTGTATTCCCTTGCGCGGTGGTGCGTGGTGGAAGCGGCGGATGGTAGTGTTGGGGGCCCAGGTCAACTTTTGCATTGGGACCCACAAGCTTCAAGCTACACCTCTGGGGTCCACCTGGATGGTGCACCTGGTGGTACTAACACGTAGGGCCGTATGAGACCAGGGATTGATGCCTGAAATGCATACTGCTTGCACTCTAGGCATTCTTTGTAAGTAACACTAGGTGCACAGTCTATCCCCATCCAGACCTGTCCAGCCGCACCAGTCAGCCTCTCAGAGTTTTATAGGCTACCTACATCAGGGCCAGACGGTACGCCTGTGCCCTCCGCCTGCACCTAAACACCGGAGTCTCATGCGCTATGGCTAAGCGCTTAGTTTGCATGGGGCCTAATCGGTCAATCATGTGAAAAATCAGATGTTTGTTTATTCATTTCATCTACACATGATTGGATAAGTGAAGTGAATCTTCACTCTTACTTTGTGTGAGCATTCTTAATTTCTTTAGTTATTTGTCTGAGGCTGTCCCTAGAGGTAATCGTTTTAGTCAAACTTAGCAGAGTGCTTCAGGGCAGAAACAACCTTGTAACACTCACAACAGCCATTTATAAACAAATGTCAATTTGTGTCACCATTCACCCTGCAGAGAACATGGAAATTTGAGTGGCTTACTGTGAATTCATACGGCTAAAGTAGAACTCCAACCAAGTTACAGATGTCCGCCTTCCAAACAGGGTTTTTTTCTTTACTTGCTAAACTCATATACTGTACATATCTTGTATATACATACAACGTCACAGCAGCTTCCACTCCTACCAGCTGTGGTGGAGGGGTGGACATTCTTCCAGGACTGAGCAGTGCACACATAATATGTGAGTGACATTCAGCCTTGGAGTACTGTGATCACAGTCTGTGTGATGATGCACCTACTAGTGGGAAGTATATGTATGACAGTATGACAGGCTGGGCAATGTTGTTTTGCCCTGAAGAGGACCTCCAGCAATGGATCAAGGAGGAAGTCCATGATAGCCCTGGAATGAGGAGAAGGGAATTGGAATTGGCAAAGAAAATATAATGTGGAAACCAGACTCAGGCAAACTATATCCCAACTTAGCATATAATAAAAAGCAAGATAACTGTACTGGTTTCCAGGAAGTGGGGATAGAGGGACCATGTTGTGAACATGAATACAAAGTGCACCTAACACTCTTGTAGACATGTTCACTCTAATTTAACAAACATCCTATGCATTTAATGTTACTGAGTGTAAACTAATGGTCCCCAACCCCTGTTAACCCTCACTGAAAAAAAAAAGTTTTCTTTAAGACACACTGACTATAAAATATAGCATTAAAAAGGGTTGCTTAAAGCTAAACTCCAGCCTACCCTTCAGTCTTGCACAGTTATACAGGCTCCTTTCCTGTACTGAAATTGAAATTGAAGCTGCAGTGAGTCAGAGAGAGTTTTCTTTTTTTCCGACTTTTGTGCCCCAACTATTATGTGTTCCTTGCTATTGCCACTGTATTATACTGCTAATACTCTAGTATCTATTAACATTTTGTGGTATTGCAGAACTAAATATCTTTTTTTTATTTATGTACAGCGTAAGATCTCTTTCTCCTCTGTTTCTACAAAAACTCAATGTTTAGAAAGTTCTCATCATCTTACACTTCAAAAAAAACACGGGAAAAAAACACCCTCTGTACTGTACTTTGAAAGAAAAAAAAATTGTGCTGGATTCAAATTTTGTATACTATTGGAGAGTTCTATCTGTGAATTATGCTGAATCAGCAAGTGGCCATATATCAAAAGCCTTTTAAACACCTTTATCGTCTGTAAAGTTTACTGTGCCCCCAAAAACACATAGGGGGAGATTTACTAAAACTGGAGAGTGCAATATCTGGTGCAGCTCTGCATAGAAACCAATCAGTTTCCAGGTTGTATTGTCAAAGCCTAATTGAACAAGCTGAAGTTAGAAGCTGATTGGCTACCATGCACAGCTGCACCAGATTCTGAGTGCTCCAGTTTTAGTAAATCTCCCCCATAGTCTGTTTTCACAGCACTTAGAATGAGCATGGGGCTGCATTACAGACTGAAAACTGTTTGCAGTAACACGGTTTCTAGCAACTAGGATCAGTTTATAGTCTGCTGCATTATCTTCATGTGTCTGTTCACACTCAGAAGCAAATCTACCTAGAGTTTAGAAAGCTATGCACAAATTTGAGTTTTCTATGTATTGAATATGATAATTCCAGTAAACATCTGTGCTCTTCTTACCACTTAAGCCGTATCTGTGCAGCAGCTGTATATACAGTATATAAAATTAAAAATATACAACACTCTATATTAATAAATAATAACAAACCAATTGATAAATAATAATCCGATTGATAACTTATCAAAACATAAAGTGTAACACATATATATAAAAAAGTGCAAAGTTATAGTAAACAAAAAAAAAATACATATAAAGTGTACCAGTAAGCTTTAGTGCAAAGTTCATCCAAAAATCATGTACAAATCAAATAAACAAAGTTCTCCATATAATGCACTCTTGCCAGCATATAAATCCAGGTAATTTCAAACCCTTTTTTTTTCTTTTTTTGCTTACAATTTTACTATATGACAACTCCATCCAAGGGAGAAACACTCCACACACTCAAGCCCATCTCAGGGGGCTGCTAACCAAAACTGAATGATCACTTTTGTATTTATTTCAAAATGATATTTAAAACAACTAGACCGTTCTTGAAAAAGTCAGCCAATGATGACATGCGTTGGATGGGGCTACTATTGTATACCGTTGTGCGCACACACACAGGACTGACGGTGCGGTGTGCAGGATTTTCTATATCCCTGAATAGTGTATCCTTTAGTACAGGGCAAGCACTCAGCTATTTTTACTTATTAAGTGTTCTTCCAATCCTGGTGAGTAGCCCCCTGAGGGGGGCTGGAGTGTGTTGCGTGTTTCCCCTTTGGGTAGAGGAGTCACAGAGTGAAATTTCAAGCAACAGAGAAAAAAAGGGGCTTACCTGTATTTGTTGTAGCAAGATTGTACTACATGGAGGAATTTTCTTATTTTATTTGCACATGATTTTTGGATTGACTTTGCCCTGAAGATCACTAGTGAACTTTATATGTATTTTTACACTATTCTAACTTCATTTTATATGTAGGTATGTTACACTTTATGTACTGATACATTATCAATTGGTTTATTATTATTTAATATAGAGCGTATCTTGTGTGTATTGAATTTGCATGTGGAACTACAAGAGCTGTTGTTTCCAAAATTATCCTTGCTGCTAGAGCTTTTATGTTGTATCAGCCTTGCATAAACACATTGGGGCTGATTTACGAAAGCCGTGCCACATCAGTAGGGGCACACAGCGAGGTGCAACGCACATTTTGATATTTACGAAACGGTGCACTGGGAACAGAGCGCGAATCCCCCATTTACTATAGCAATCTCGACACACGGGAGACTGCAATCTGTGCGCCACTATGGACATGGCGCACGGCATCTTCAATTCAAAATTAACAGAAGATGGAGCTGCCAATATTATGGCGTGATGTGATGAAGTTTAGTAACAACTGCTCAAGTAACAAATATGCCCAAAATAGAATGAGAAGGTAACTTTTTCAGAGAAAGCCTGTTGTGCCCGCAAGTACATTTAGAACTGTGGGAGATCAGTATAAGCAGTGCGCAAGCGCAATCGGCTCTTGCGCTCGTTCAAATGCGTTTGTTCACTACACGGCCTAAATCTTAGTAAATTTTAAGCAATGTACATGCAATTGCGTGTGTTGAACGGGTGCACTTCTAAACTTGTCTTTTTTTTTTTTTTTTTTTTTTACGCTGGTTCACCTTTATGTATTTTTTTAAGGAAATTTGCACACAGGTCATGTTAGCATGATATGTTGCCAACATGTGACATGCACCTTGTTAAAATTATGTAAAAAAGACTCTCGCTCCTCTAGCTCCTCCTAAAAGGGCATTTACCCTCCCCCCTCTAATGCATGTGATTTCCTTGGGCTTTTAAAGGGGAACTCCACACTCCATTCTACAATGCCCCCTCTAATCCCTTGGATTCCCATGGGCTACCTGTTGCTTTTAAAGGGGCACTACAAACTCCATTCTACAATGCTTTCATCTGCCCCTCTAATCTCTTGGATTTCCATGGGCTAACTTTTGCTTTTAAAGGGGAAATCCACGCTCCATTCTACAATGCTCTTGTCGCCCCCCTCTAATCCTTTGGATTCCCATGGGCTACCTGTTGCTTTTAAAGGGGAACTCCAAACTCCATTCTACGATGCTTTTGTCTCCCCCCTCTAATCCCTTGGATTTCCATGGGCTAGCTTTTGCTTTTAAAGGGTGTAACAAGCCCCTTGCTTGCTCAGTTCCACTCTCCCGACACTCCTCTGCTGCTATAGAATCAGATTGCAGATCGCAAAATCTGATGGTTCGGTCATCCGATGCTCCGGGACTAGAACTACAGCTATGTGCCGTTCTAATCCAGTTGTGTAGCTCAGAACAAACACCAGGCAGGCTGTATGTAAGTTCAAACAGGGATCTCTTTTATTGAAAAATACAGGCTCTTTTATACAGTAAAAGAGGAGGTGTATACCTCCTGCTCATATTACTCTGAACATACACCTGTGACCAGAAGCCTAATTAACACGGGCTAATTAACTAATCCCTTTAGACAGCCTAGATGACTCAGACATGACCTTTAGGCCAGACTGGCCGTCTTGTAGCTCAGAAACCCAATCAACATTATCGCAATAGCAGAGTTAATTAACACAAACAACAATGGGGATCTAATGACTCTTAGATCCCATACTAGAGACTTATTTACAATACACGTTCTAGCAAACAGACAGGTGGCTGGAATTGACATCAGCATCTCCTAACAGTATTTGTCCCAGCATTATGAATCAGCCACTATTTCTAATATGGCAAATCCAGGGTCCCCAGAGTCTGTGTGTCCTGGGGGACCAGGACCCGAATCCACAGTAATACCACCTCAAGGGTCCCCAGGCCTACAGCTCACAAAGAGCACCGTTCCCCCAAATGCCAGGGCCCGCGATCAATCGGCAAGAGGCTAGCATTCAGTCCCCTCCAAAAGTCTCTCTCCCGGCTAGGTCTGTCACATTTCTCCCCTTTTGGCAGGAGACTAACACAGGAGGAGACCCCAGACGGGTTGACTCCGAAGTTAGTCAGTAGTTCCAGTCCTCTAATGCCTGTACCCACACAGTACCCCAAACAAATTGTTCCAAACAAAGCATTACTCACCCAGCCAACCTCTGCCTCTCTCAGAGAACATATCTGCCACTGGGGAGAGGCCTGGACTGGCCCTTCTCCCTGGAGTCCTTTCTGCCACTGGAGAGAAGACAGGGTGTCTGGGCTCACTCCGTCATGCTGTTGGGGATCTGGGCCGACAGCCCAGCATCCCTGGGGTATACAGGTGGAGACTGAAGTCCCATCCACCTTCACAGGAAATCCATCCTCTGTTAGTTGAGGGCAGAGTCCAGCAGTACTCGGCCCTGTTGCCAGCCCTTCTGCTGGAAACCCCACACCATCTGCTCCGGCTAACTGTTGGGGAGGGAGGCCGACTGCCCCGCCTCCCTGGAACTCTGTAGTTGTTGCCGGTGCTGGGCAGAGGTTAATAGCACTCTGCCCTGTTGCCAGCACTTCTGCTGGGGACTCTGCATCCTCCGCTCCAGCTAACCGTTGTGGCAGGAGGCTGGCTTCCTCCACTCCCAAACAGTGTAGCTGCCATTGGGGAGGTGAGCCGGCTGCTTCCTTTTCCATTCCCTCATCTGGATTTTGGGACGATATGTCTGTGGTACTGTCTCCCAGGTGCACGGATCTTTGCTGGGGAGGAAAGACCACTACTTCCACCCTGGCCAACTGTTGGGGAGGGACGACGAACACCTCCTCTCCCTTCTCCCCCTGTATCCTGATCTGCTGCTGGGAAGTGACCACCTCCTTCTCACCCTGAGCTTCAGGAACCGCCACAGGTGTAGGGCAGAGATCTTGGACCCTCTGTCCGGTTGCCAGCGCTTCAGCGGGTGAAGTTTTCTGTAACTTCACAGATACTTTTGTTGGTGCTGGGCAGAGCACAGTGAAGTTTGGCCCTAATAACAGCTCTTCTTCTGCTGGAGGCTCACCAGGTTGTTCTTCCTCAGCAGAAAAGTCTATCAAATCCCCTGTCTCTGCAACTGGTGTCTGGGGATAAAGGTTCACCATCTCCTGTCCCTGGAACCCAGAAGATGCTATCAGTGCTGGGCAGAGGTTAGCAGAGCTCTGCCCCGTTGTCAGCACTTCAGCTTTGGGGATAGCGATCTCCAGATTTTCCATTGCCGATTCTCTGGCATTCTGCTGGACAGGCACATTCCTCCATCCAAAATCATCCAATGCAGAAACAGGTTCATCAAGGTCAGTCAGCACTTGCTGCATCCGCCATAAGACCTCCGCCTCCATAGCTGCGGGGGCAGGTTGGCAAAGCACACTGTTACTCTGCCACATTGTCAACTCTTCAGCCAGGATTTCAGAGTTGTCAACTGGTATTTCCTGATAGTCCCAGGCAAAGGGAGCCCCACCCTGCTGCTGAGCAGAGTCTAACAGCTGTCTGTAGGCAATCTCAAGCTCCCATTCCTGAACGGCCAGAAACTCGAAATCTTCCTGTGCCCAGTGCACTTCTGAGACATTCAGTCTTCGCTCTCTGTGCTCCATTATTTCCTCCAAACGCCACTCCTGATCACTCCCAAAGTCAGGGTCCCCGGACAGCCTCCAGTATAACAATCCCAGGCCATCGTAGTCAAAGCCTTCTGTGGGGCTTTCATCCGCTGTCCACGGGCACACTTGGGCTACATACCACCGGAGGGCTCTGTAGCTCTCGTCCAACCACATTTCTGCCCGGATCAGCCTGCTTAACTCGGCATTCCACTCCTGGTTTGGCTGTTCCCCCAATAACAGCATTCGCACTTTATACTGCGACCAGTACCTTACATGGATGGAGGGGAGAACTTTTCCCTGGTTTCACTGCTCACGGGTTAGCGCTTCCTTCCAGAGTTTGCAGCGGATAGAATCAAACCATCCTAGCAGGACCTGCTCTGATACTGGTCCTGTCTGCTGTATCTGCATCTCTCGCAACCTCCTTCTGAATTCCTCTTCCATGGTGGCTGGTATCTGTACCTCTCCTCTCCTGCTATCTGGACCTTGGATCCAGGTGATGGTTTGGATGTGTTCACGGCAAGGAAGCGCGATCCCACTATTCCCTCCATGGCTCTCAAGTAAGTCTTTCAGCGTGGCTCTCCTGCAGGCTGGTTTGGAGTACCCCAGTAACTGGAGAGCAAATCCCAACGCTGCCAACCAATGTAACGAGCCCCTTGCTCGCTCTGTTCCACTCTCCCAGCACTCCTCTGCTGCTATAGAATAAGATTGCAGATCGCAACATCTGATGGTTCGGTCATCCGATGCTCCGGGACGAGAACTACAGCTATGTGCCATTCTAATCCAGTTGTGTAGCTCAGAACAAACACCAGGCAGGCTGTATGTAAGTTCAAACAGGGATCTCTTTTATTGAAAAATACAGGCTCTTTTATACAGTAAAAGAGGAGGTGTATACCTCCTGCTCATATTACTCTGAACATACACCTTGTAGCTCAGAAAACCCAATCAACATTATCACAATAGCAGAGTTAATTAACACAAACAACAATGGGGATCTAATGACTCTTAGATCCCATACTAGAGACTTATTTACAATAGACATTCTAGCAGGCAACAAACAGACAGGTGGCTGGAATTGACATCAGCATCTCCTAACAGTATTTGTCTCAGCATTATGAATCAGCCACTATTTCTAATATGGCAAATCCAGGGTCCCCAGAGTCTATGTGTCCTGGGGGACCAGGACCCGAATCCACAGTAATACCACCTCAAGGGTCCCCAGGCCTACAGCTCACAAAGAGCACCATTCCCCCAAATGCCAGGGCCCACGATCGATCGGCAAGAGGCTAGCATTCATTCCCCTCCAAAAGTCTCTCTCCTGGCTAGGTTTGTCACAAAGGGGAACTCCACACTCCATTCTCCAATGCTTTTGTCTCCCCCCCTCTAATGCATATGATTTCCTTGGGCTAGCTTTTGCTTTTAAAGGGGAACTCCACTCCATTCTCAAAAGGCTGTGAGCTGCCCTCAACAATCCAAACCACATCCTTTTCCAGAGCATACAACAGGGCCAGCTAGGAAAGGGGCGAGAAGAGTGATCGCCCAACCCCCTCCTGAACCATAGAAGGCCATATGCACGCTACATAGCTGTCTGCCTTTGGGGCATGTTGGGTTCAGCTCAATACTAACCATAAAGCACCTTGTACCACTAGTTTAAAGGGGCTTTCCATATCCCGTAAAGCCCCCTGTCTGCAGCCCCCCACAACCCCAGCCTAGGGTTGTGTGGAAGAGGCCCTTGTCCCCCTGAATAAGGGAACAAGGTGGTTGACTTTTGGAGTGCCCGAGCCCCTCCTGCCGCCAAGCATCCACCCCTGTTTTCATGGGCTGCCTTGCTGTGTGTTTGGCTAGGGGTTTGTTAGTGTTTGGGAGGGCCACATACCCATTTTAAGGCCAATAAGTAGAATTTAAGCGAGCCAAGTGGGGACTAGCAAAATTAACAGGTCAATTCCCATAGACTGCAATGGTAATTGTTGTATAACTTTTACCCATGTTAGGCTCTTAGTTTGCCCCCCTAGACCGGGGGGGGGGGGGCGTTTGTCCCATCTGTAATTTTGTAGCATGCTGGATGATGTGCTTAATTTTGGACAGGGCGTGGCTTATTTTGTGATAGCTGAATTTGGGGTGTTTGTTCTGGGCATGCTCAGGGACTTTGGTTTAGTGTGTGTGTGTGTCAAGAGAGTACATTTGGGCATCCTTCTATAGTTTGTAGCACATGTATTTTCTGTTTGTATTTTGTTTGTTATGTATTTGCAAAACAGATGTGTTTTAGAGGAAGTATATTTTACTTTGTTTTGTATGTTTTTGTTTTTTGGGAGGGGGGATTTTTCCCTGATATATTTTTGATTTTGTCAATGTGGGTTGTTTGTTTCACTTTGATTTAATTGTCTGTGCTGAATTATTTTGCTAAATCTTCCTCAAGATGTTGTGACTAATAAATGTTTAAATCCTCAATAGATGTCCGCTTGTGGGAGCAGTCCTTTTAACTCCTGTTAATTTCCTATGTAAAATTGTCTGACCTCCAAACCATATTCTGTTAGTATCTCAAATTAACATACATGTGTTTTTCCTTTCCTAGTTTTTTTCCAAGTCCTGTTTTTTTTGACCAATAAAATTTTAATCAAAAATTGTCTGGTTTATGTGTTTTAGTTGTTTTGTATTTCTTTTGCAGATGCATGCTCAATCCAAGTATTGCATTTTACACTGCCTCATAAACAATTTGCCTGGATTAGATTTCCCAGCTGCAGCTTAAATAGGCTGAATGTCATGCAAAAAAAGTGTGATTTGTCCAAAATAAAGCTACATTAGAGCAGTGGTTCACAACCTCAGTCCTCAAGTACCTCCAAGAGGCCATGTTTGGTAATTAATCTTAGCTAAAATACAGTAGCTGGGCCAAAATACCAAGCCATTGACTCTTATTTAAAGCACCTGTGCAAGATAAAAGAAGGTCTGAAAACCTGTCCTGTTGGGAGTACTTGAGGACAGAGTTGAGAACCACAGCTTTAGAGCACTCAGCTAAATAAAATCTAGCTTAAGACAATCCTATTATAATTATGGACATTTGAGGGAAACCAAGTGAGTGTTAGAACCCCCTGCTTGTCTTTTTAGGTTCGGCTTTGTGTCCCTTTTCCTAAAATTAGCTTCACTTCCTGTCACATAACCAAACAGGAAGTGAGGGTAAAGCCCTACCAATGTCTTTCCTTGGGGACACACACGTCAATCTAACTAGTGTCTCCATTAAGCAAAGTGCACTCTAGCACTTTGTTGTATACACCCCAAATGCTGTTTTTTTTATTTCCCTTGCATGTCCCCCTCAGATCTCTAGCAACTGCACTTCCAAGTGCACTTGTAGTGCAAAGTGGATTTGCCTTTAGTAAATAAACCCCAAAGTCCCTCACTTCCTGTTTAGCTATGTGACGGGAAGTGAATAAATTTGAAGGAGAAACTGGAAAAATTTGGGAGGTGTCTTCACCCTATCAGCGGTGCAGACATCCCCAAAAACTAACAAGAATTCTAACCCCTCTGCACTCTATCCCCAAATCCCCAAGCAAAAATAAGAAAGGATTTCATTTAGTTTTCCTTTTGTAGCACTAACTCTGCGGAGCTGCTGGTTTAAACGGGTCTGTTACCTTCACTCTGCTTCCCTCTGTTTCACCGGCACCGGGTCTAGGGTTCCTTTGAGTTTACTCCTGGACGACACACGCACCAACACTGGAGTACGTTTTCAATGCTTTATTAAACAAACGACTTAGGAAGTAGCAGGAAAGAGGTAGAAAGGAAACTTGCAGAAGAAACTCAAACATTCTCTGAAAGGGTTCTCTTGGAAAAAGGGTCTCGGTATAATTCAAATACTACTCCTTGCTCGTCTGGATAGGCCTCTCTCACCGGTCTAGCAGCCAGCACGCAGCATGAACCAAAGTCTCTGCCACAGACTTGTTTGGTAATAAAATCCGTACAATCCTCTGCCACAGGATGTATAGATCTGCTGTAGTGAAAGTCAGTCACAGTGCTTGAACCTTTAAGCTGAGCCGGCAACACTATGCTGTATAGTTACTTTTGGATATGTCCTCCAACCGAGTCACCAGGCCCCTCTATAGACCAGCACGCCGCGTGATCTCTCCAAGACGGGTCCTCCCCTGGGATCTCCTCAGTTGTCCAGCTTCATCACACAGGACCGACAGCTCAGGACCATTCCTCGGCCGCGGTGGTAGGCTCCAGACAAGCCTCTGGACCCACCCCTGCGCCGTTGTATCGTGGGCCTCCCGATCGGAGGACCACGAGGTAGCTCCTTAACGCATACCTGTCGGCCAGGAGGGCCAGCAGGTGGCTGTAAAACGAAACCCCAAAATATGGCGTCTGTCCCATAAATACCCTCGCCCAGAATGCAACTCGGAGGACCATCTCCACCGAGTCTGCCTCCGGGAGAGAGGAGCATCTATTCGCTTCAACACGTTGCCTTTCCAATCCTGACCAGTGGTAACAGCGACACCCACCGGTCAGCACGGAAACACCCACAATGTCAGCCAAGCTGGAACAGAGGCGAACTTTTAACCTTCCTAACACATAATTTACTAAATTTACCTAACATGCGGTAGATTGTAAATCTACCAGCGATACATACTCCCCCCACTACAATAGACGTTGTCCCCAACGTCTGTCCCGACACAGTAACAGTAACTCTCAAGCCTGAGAGTAAGCATTTGAGTTTCTTATAACTTTGGATAGGCAAGAGAGAGAAAGGACAGTTTAAAGACACTATGAGACTTATATCTATAAAACATTATGTTCACAGCTGTAAACAAAACCACAGTATAATGGTACACAACCTCACTAACTAACTAGCTGAAAAGCCTCCCAGCTCTATATATGATCCAATGATCCCTGAAAAGGAAACATAGTTAAACACACACATATACATCCTATACAGCAGTAGGCGCAAAGTCTCATTAAAAAATGAAACTCTCTTCCCACAATCTACATTAGAGAAAAATATATACTTTAGGAGTCCATCCCTGCATAAAAACTTTTTTTTTTTATAAAAGAAATCCGGCTAGTGTCAGACTTTTACTTACCAGACTGATGAGTCCGCTTGGGCAGAGGGTAGACTCCCTTACTTATCCGACTCACGGCCCCTCGTAGAGCAGACAGGAGGCACGAGAGTGCGGAATGGTATGAGAGCCTGCTGAAGAGATCCAGGTACAGGATGAGAGATGATCTTCAGACAACAGGTCAGTAGTCTGTAACACTGGTAACAGGTGCTGAGCAGGAGCAAGACAGGCAGATCGGGACACAAGCAGGGTTCGGCAACAGACTGGCAGCAAGGTACAATAGGAGCAGGCAGAAGCGGAGTCAAACAGGCCAAGGTCAGGTACAGGCAGCAAACAGGAGAATCCAAGGTCAATCCGGGTCGTCAGGAGATCAGGTAAACAGGAAGACAAGACAGGAAACAGGAACTATGGCACAGGAAGCTGATGATCAGGCAGCACTGAACAGAGTGCCTGACAAACTTAAATAGGCCGGCTTGCTCACAGGCACGCCCTCTGGTGGCCAATACCATGACCAGCAAGGTGAGCTCTCTGACAGTGCCCCCTCCCTAAGGGCAGCCTCCGGATGCCCAGCTGGGCCAACTTGGAGGCATGAACATTTCTGAAAGTCTGTAAAAGTTCCGGGGCATGTAAATTGTTTTCTGGTTCCCAGGAATTGTCCTCCGGACCATACCCCTTCCATTTAATAAGATACTGAATTCCATTCCTCCTTTTCCTACAGTCAAGGATTGCCTCTACCTCGAATTCCTCTTCGTTGTCAATTATGACAGGTTTGGGTGGGCCGACAGTGCGACCAGCAAAAGGATTAGAGGTAGCAGGTTTCAGCAGCGTCACACGGAAGACCGGGTGTACTTTTAGAGAGTCTGGCAAATCAAGTTCATAGGTCACATCATTTATTTTCCTCTTCACTGGGAACGGACCCATAAACTTAGGGCCTAATTTCCTAGAGGGACAAGACATTTTCAGGTTAGTTGTGGACAACCACACTTGGTTGCCGGGCTCCAAGATCAATTCTCCACGCCTCTTCTTATCAAACATTTTTTTATTGTAATCCTGGGATTTGGCCATAGTCTCTTATAGGATCTTATTGTTGGTGGAAAAGAAATTCATAGTCTCTGAGACGGCCGGAACGGAGCATTCAGGTACTGATATTGGTAGAAAAGATGGATGGAACCCGTAATTAGCGTAAAATGGTGTTTGATTGATGGCAGAGTGCAAGGAGTTGTTATAGGAGAATTCTGCAACGGGTAATAAGGAAACCCAGTCATCCTGAGAGAAGGCAGAGAAGCACCTGAGGTATTGCTCCAAGGTCTGGTTGGTTCTCTCAGTTTGCCCGTTCGTCTGGGGATGATAGGCGGATGAAAAGGCCAATTCAATTTCGAGGGAACCACAGAGGGCCCTCCAGAACCTTGAAGTGAATTGAACACCCCGATCGGACACAATGCTTGCTGGGACTCCATGTAACCTAACCACTTCTTTGACAAAAATCTTTGCCGTATCCATAGCCGGAGGTGTACCCTTCATGGGGAGGAAATGTGCCATCTTCGACAGCCTGTCTACCACAACAAAAATAGTAGAGAAACCCTCGGAGGGGGGCAATTCCACGATGAAGTCTATTGATATCATCTTCCATGGCCTCTCTGGAACAGGTAAGGGTTTTAATAATCCCCAGGCCTTTGTCCTGGTGTTCTTACTCCGAGCACAAGTGTTGCATGAATCCACAAAATTTTTACAGTCACAGGCTAATTGAGGCCACCAGAAGGTGCGCTGTACCAGCTCAGTGGTTTTCAGGACACCGAAATGTCCGGCCAACTTATGATCATGACATAGTTCCATCACAGTCACCCTTAGCTTCTCGGGAACCACGATCTTGTCCCTTCGCCAAAACAGGCCCTCTCTCCAATCTGTTTCGGGGTACGGAAGCATTCCCACCGAGGCCTGTCTTATCCGTGAAACAAGGTCCCCTTGGAGGAGCAGGAAGTTCCCCGAAGGAAGAATCGTATCGGGAGATACGGTCTTCTCTGAATCGTAAAACATGCGGGAAAGAGCATCTGACTTTATATTCTTGGAACCGGGCCTGTAAGTTATGTGAAACTGGAATCGTGAGAAAAAAAGTGCCCATCTGGCCTGACGAGGTCTTAATCTTTTGGCTGTTCTCAGGTATTCCAGATTCTTGTGGTCGGTGTAGACCAGAATAGGATGTGCAGCACCCTCCAATAGGTAACGCCATTCCTCCAGAGCCGCCTTGATGGCCAGAAGTTCTCGATCCCCCACATCATAATTTCTTTCCGAAATTGAAAGTTTGCGTGAAAGGAACGCTACTGGATAGAGGAGGGCCTTGGCGCCCTGTTGTTGAGAGAGCACCGCTCCCACTGCGATCTCCGAAGTGTCGACCTCCAAGACAAATGGTAGGACAGGGTTAGGGTGTTTCAAAATGGTGGCTGAAGTAAATAGCTTTTTGAGTCTTTGGAAAGCCAACTGGGCTTTGTCAGTCCAAGAAAATCGGGTTCCCTGTTTGGTCAATTCGGTGATTGGAGCGATGATTGCAGAAAAACCTTTAATAAATTTCCGATAAAAATTGGCAAAGCCAATAAAGCGTTGTACCCCTTTTTTATCTATCGGAGCGGGCCAATCCAGAATAGCAGACACCTTTTGGGGGTCCATCCTGATACCCTCCACTGAGATGACTAGGCCCAAGAACTGAATACATTGACGTTCAAACTCGCATTTCTCGAGTTTTGCATAGAGGCCGTGTTGCCTAAGCCGGGTTAGGACATTGCAGACATGTCTACGGTGATCGGTTAGTGAAGAGGAGAAGATCAAGATGTCGTCAAGGTATACTATTACATACAGATCCAGGTAATCACGGAAAATATCGTTGACGAAATGTTGGAAGGTTGCGGGAGCGTTGCATAATCCAAATGGCATGACAAGGTACTCGAAGTGCCCGAATCGAGTAAGGAAGGCCGTCTTCCATTCGTCCCCTTTTCTGATACGGATCAAGTTATAAGCTCCGCGGAGATCTAGTTTCGTGAATATGACTGCGGTTCCTAATCTTTGAAAAAGTTCAGGTACTAAAGGCAAGGGATAACGATTCTTAATGGTGATCTTATTCAACTCCCGGTAATCGATGCAGGGACGTAACGAGTGGTCCTTCTTCTCGACAAAGAAGATGCCGGCACCGGCTAGGGAGGTAGAAGGACGAATGAACCATTTTTCCAAGTTTTCATCTATGTAAGTCTTTAATGTGTCTAACTCCTGCTCAGTTAACGGGAAGATTCTCCCAAATGGAACTTCAGTACCAGGTAACAGTTCTATAGGACAGTCATACGGCCTATGAGGGGGCAAGGTTTCTGCTCCTTTTTTACTAAATACATCCAGGAAGTCCAGATAAGCTTCAGGGACGGACTGACGTAGTTCAGCACAGGAGTTGGGAGGTCATGTCAGAAGATTGCTGTAAACAATGCTGTTGGCAATACTCAGAGAGAAATTTCACTTCTCCTGTGGCCCAGTTGATACTGGGATTGTGGGCCTGCAGCCAGGGGCATCCCTAGGATAATAGGGAAGAGAGGAGAAGAGATGGCATCCAGACGCAGAAGCTCCTAATGGTGGGTACCCATGGTGGCCAGCAAGGGGACGGTCTCTTGAGTGACCGGGCCTGAACTAAGGATGGATCCATCCGCTAGATGGACAGCAAGCCCCTGAGCCTTAGGTTGAAGCGGAATACGATGGTTGGCAGCAAAGGTCAAATTGATAAAACAGCTGCATGCGCCGGAATCAATAATTACTGACACTGGAATACTCCCTCCTGGAAGCTGCAGAGTGAAAGGAAGAGCAAGATGAGAACCAAGTTTAGGTAACACAGATGCACACATTGAAGAGGCAGAACGACACTTACGCATCTTGTTGGGGCAGGCTCTCACGTAGTGCCCGGATTCACCGCAGTATAGGCACAGGTTGTGGGTTCGTCTGCGCATCTTTTCCTCTGGAGTAAGCGTAGGCCAGAGCAGACCGAGTTGCATGGGTTCAGGGGGTTCTGGAGTCGAGACAGATGAAGCCGGAGGAAACTGACTGACCGGACTGGGAACCTTGGGTAACATCCAGGTGGGACGAAGGTGGCTGGTAGACCTTTCTGACCGACGCTCTCTTAGGCGACGGTAAGTCTGGATGGAGAGATTGATGAGGTCTTTCAGAGACTGAGGTACCCCCACTCGAGCCAACTCGTCCTTGAGTGGGTCAGATAGCCCCATTCTGAACTGATGACGCAGGGCAGCGTCGTTCCAGTCCGGAATCAATAATTACTGACACTGGAATACTCCCTCCTGGAAGCTGCAGAGTGAAAGGAAGAGCAAGATGAGAACCAAGTTTAGGTAACACAGATGCACACATTGAAGAGGCAGAACGACACTTACGCATCTTGTTGGGGCAGGCTCTCACGTAGTGCCCGGATTCACCGCAGTATAGGCACAGGTTGTGGGTTCGTCTGCGCATCTTTTCCTCTGGAGTAAGCGTAGGCCAGAGCAGACCGAGTTGCATGGGTTCAGGGGGTTCTGGAGTCGAGACAGATGAAGCCGGAGGAAACTGACTGACCGGACTGGGAACCTTGGGTAACATCCAGGTGGGACGAAGGTGGCTGGTAGACCTTTCTGACCGACGCTCTCTTAGGCGACGGTAAGTCTGGATGGAGAGATTGATGAGGTCTTTCAGAGACTGAGGTACCCCCACTCGAGCCAACTCGTCCTTGAGTGGGTCAGATAGCCCCATTCTGAACTGATGACGCAGGGCAGCGTCGTTCCAGTCCGTATCGGCGCTCCAATGTCTGAAGTCGACTGCATAATCTTTGGCCGCTCTGCGACCCTGTTGCAGTGCAGCTTCAGCAGTCGCTGTCAGTTGGGGATCTTCATATAATTGGGACATGGCCCTGAAGAAATCGTCTAGGCTATCTAGGGAGATAGATTTTTGCTCCAGAAGGCGGTGAGCCCAGGTTTGTGGCTCACCTGTCAGCAGGGAAATAACAAAGCCTATTTTGGTCGCTTCCAGTGAAAACGTGCGGGGTTGCAGAGCAAAGTAGAGTTCGCAGGAATTGCGGAAGGCACGATACTTGCTGCGTTCACCGGCAAATTTCTCGGGAGTGGGTACTCTGGGCTCTGGAGGAAGCATTACTACGGAGGGTGCAGATTGGAATCCAGCAGAAGACGCCCCCTGGGGGTTGGAAGGGGAAGATAAGGCCTGGACTTGTTCCTCTAATCTTGAGTAACCTTCCTGAAGGCTTTTCACGGCCTGGGTAAGTCCTGCCAGGTGTCTACATAGTTCATCCATGGGGGAGGCCCCCTGCCCAGACTCAGTCATGGCTGCCTGATACTGTCAGACTTTTACTTACCAGACTGATGAGTCCGCTTGGGCAGAGGGTAGACTCCCTTACTTATCCGACTCACGGCCCCTGGTAGAGCAGACAGGAGGCACGAGAGTGCGGAATGGTATGAGAGCCTGCTGAAGAGATCCAGGTACAGGATGAGAGATGATCTTCAGACAACAGGTCAGTAGTCCGTAACACTGGTGACAGGTGCTGAGCAAGAGCAAGACAGGCAGATCGGGACACAAGCAGGGTTCGGCAACAGACAGGCAGCAAGGTACAATAGGAGCAGGCAGAAGCGGAGTCAAACAGGCCAAGGTCAGGTACAGGCAGCAAACAGGAGAATCCAAGGGCAATCTGGGTCGTCAGGAGATCAGGTAAACAGGAAGACAAGACAGGAAACAGGAACTATGGCACAGGAAGCTGATGATCAGGCAGCACTGAACAGAGTGCCTGACAAACTTAAATAGGCCGGCTTGCTCACAGGCACGCCCTCTGGTGGCCAATACCATGAACAGCAAGGTGAGCTCTCTGACAGCTAGCAAACAAGAAGTCCTTGGATTTAAACACAGCACAGGATCCATAGATCTTGACCACGTAGACCTCTTTACCCTGTCACTATCTAACTAGGTAACTTCAAAGTTCTATTGTCCATAATTACCAGTAAAACCGAGGATCTGGCAAGGTTAACTATTTCCCTTCTTTATCCACAGTGGTAATAAAGTACACAACATTATCCTTTCCTGGTCTGCAAATTACCACTTTATCGGCATAGATGTGCCGACCGAAGTTCCAATGTACAAAGCATCCGCTGAAACGTTCATCCATCCGGACGGAACATCCAGTCTTTCTGAAGGGCTTAGGCACAGACAAGTAGTCCCAAACAGCTTCACTGTACCAAAGCTCCAGATTAGCTTCAATCTCCCGCATAACATCCTGGGGCACATAGGGAAACTCCAATCCATACTCTGCGGCAACACGCTTGTTTAACATCCGTTTCAAGCGACCAAGTTTTGGCAAAGATCTGTCTCTCCCCATACCGGGCGGTACACAAGAATTTAGTGACTTTCTCACCATAGACCCAGCCGGTGTCTGTATTGAATTAGTAGCCTCTGGCAAAGTCTCAGCAACAGTACTGTGTGTTTCCACACAGGGTGACATCTTCCCAGAACTCATGGCAGTCCATTCAGAAAAAGTCATTGTGGAGGCAACATCTTCACCTTGTGACCACAATAGCTCTTGCGACATGGTTTCAAATAAGTCATCATCATCGGAAAGATCCGGCATGGATTCTATTTCCAAGTCTCTCAATTCTTCAGCTGGCAAATATTTATTTACAGTCCCCAACAGTGGCTTACCCGTTCCGGACGTAGACTCTGGTAGCTCCGGCTCAGGCATCCTCTGGGGTAGGCCTCGGCCATGGCCGCGGGAAGCCTTTACATAGCCCACCTTCTTCTGAGCAGGCACCACAGGAGCAGCCGTAGTGGACTCAGGAACCAAAGTAATGTCTCCGGGCGAGACAACAGCAACAATGTCTTTTTCTGGAACATTGTCAGTAGCAACAGGCAAAGTGGCAGCCCGTCGCTCCCTCTCTGTAGCAACAGTAGCTTCCACTGTAGTGATACCTGTCACCCAATCCATCCGATAGGCACGGGGCGACATGGCAGGCTGCTCCACCACAAACAGGTATTCTCCACACTGTGGACATCGGCCGAATGGACGAAGATGCACGGCCAATCCTTCGCATCGATGGCAGGTCATGCCCAATCCCTCAACATCTCCCGAGGTATACAGGACAAACCTCCCCTGTGGCTTCAATCGAACTCCAGTATCCGTAAGCAAAGTCCCAGATTGCACAGTATTCATCACGGTGCTTGAAGAGAACACTCTGGGTCCCACAACTGATTGCAATGCCGAAAAAGACATGGCCACACTCTGATCTTCTCAGCACGATCACGAGGCCTCTCTTTCCCTCTGGCGCCAAACACATACACGCGTCCCACGTGGTAGCAAGTAGGGTAACTCCTCCCACTTTCAGTCACGTAACTCCCGGGCCTTTCTCTGGCGCCCAGTGTCTACACACTTAGCAGCAAAGTCCTGCAGTGTAACCTTTCCTCTTCCTGAAAAGATTTTCTTTCAAAGTCCAGCTCTCTCTGTAAACTCCCGGTAAAACATTCCACTGGGTTGCAGCAACTGACGGTCAACAAATCCCGGACGACGCCCCCACGTGTAGCACTAACTCTCTGCGGAGCTGCTGGTTTAAGCGGGTCTGTTACCTTCACTCTGCTTCCCTCTGTTTCACCGGCACCGGGTCTAGGGTTCCGTTGAGTTTACTCCTGGACGACACACGCACCAACACTGGAGTACGTTTTCAATGCTTTATTACACAAACGACTTAGGAAGTAGCAGGAAAGAGGTAGAAAGGAAACTTGCAGAAGAAACTCAAACATTCTCTGAAAGGGTTCTCTTGGAAAAAGGGTCTCGGTATAATTCAAATACTATTTGAAATGCGCTCCCCTCTTGCAAAGACACATTCCTAAGTTCAACTGTGATGCATGTCAATGGCCCATTTAGATGGAATGACATCACGCCCCTCCAGGAAGCTGCTTGTCCTGCTGTGAATTTCTTCCTACCACCATGCCCCGCTCACTGTCCCTGAGGAAGAGATGATCCTTATTTGCAAATTAGGATAATTTTTTATCTATTTTTACTGGGGTGGTGTTTGTGTTGGTCATTTGTGTATGTCTAAATGATTTGGCCTCAAAACACACACCTACTTCCTGTGTAAGGATTCACTTCCAGGCCAATGTATATTTCTTCTTGCTTCAGTGTGTGTGTGTATATATGGATATATCTATAGATGTAGGTTCTTGTGTCCATCAGCAGAGAGAAGTTGGGTATATGCCACACTCCCAATTCTGGAGGCATAATAATGGTCTAGCACAGGGGTCTTCAAACTACGGCCGTCCAGTTGTTCAGGAACTACAATTCCCATCATGCCTAGTCATGTCTGTGAATGTCAGAGTTTCATAATGCCTCATGGGATGTGTAGTTCCGCAACAGCTGGGGAGCTGTGGTTTGAAGATTCCTGATTACTCTAGCATGTCTTGAAAAAGGTCGTTTCTCATGTACTTTGTATAATGCCCAAGAAATATTGTTTGGAAAATACAAGTGGGTCATGGCACATCTACATTCCAAAGTTGGCACTTAAAATGGTCATGCACTATGCAATCTGATTGGTCAATCTCTGTACAACTCAATATTTAGGCAAAATAGGTAATAGGAAGACGCACTTGAACAATTCATTCAAATTATAGGAAATCAAACAGGCTCTTGCACTAAATCTAATTTATTTAAGATCTAACTGATTGCAGTGTATGGTTACCTTTTAAAGATCAAGATCTGAAAATATTAATTTATTGGGTTTAGAAACACTTCTCTGTTCTTTGTAATGTATTGAAAGATTTGGGTAAAAAAAGAAAAAAACACATTTCAAAGCTATATTAGAAGTGATAGGAATGAGATTAGCATCAAAAGGGTTAATTAACTGAGAACACCTACTAATTAGCTAACAAGACACATCCAATGAGATGAAATTAACCAATTGTATTGGGTGTGTGCTATTATCAATGAGAAACCCGCAGTTACCCTAGCGCCAGTTGCAGTTTACAGTAAATATGCAGGTATTTATTATCGCTATTTGCGCTTCAATGTGCACCGGTTCGTACGTTCGATTGATGCCTTTTCCAGCGCACCGATTAATGTATGAACTGGTGCAGTGCCTTCTTCTTAGTGAATGACCCTCACTGTGTATTTCAGCCTGCCACCTCCAACCAATATCTGTGTGTTTCCTATGAGTTCCAGCCAGCACCTTGCTACCTGCACCTGTGTGAATATCTGAGTTCTCCAGCCTGCATCCAGTCTCTCTTCACTTGCATGTCTACACTTGTCCTCTGGGGAGAATCCCAGTGTTTCAAGAGACTTGTTATTATTACTTCCCTACTTGTTATTAACACTGCAGTGCTGCAAGAAACCCATCCCTGTATAGCTGTACTCACTGCCCGCTGCCCGTTTAGGTCCATGGGCCACAACGTGGGAGTCGTTAGCAGCAAAAACCATCACCCCTTGCAGGGTCCTTTGATGGAGATCAGGTGGCTCTTTGGACCCTATGCTCTGTCTCCTCTGTGGTCTATGCTACCACCCAGCCCCAGCTGCTGCACTTAGTGGGAACAGGTTTATCATCAGTTACAGGTAAATACTTATCATAGGTTATTATGCAACAGACATTTATATGCACCACTTTTGAAAGATGTGCCGTTCATAAAATTTCCAAAACAATCTTCCAATTTCTTTAGGAGCGCACTCTGGCTAACATAACAAAAATGTACCTGCACAAGATTGATACGAGTGTTTTGATCTCCAGAAAATCCATTCTTAGGACTGGATATAGAAGCAGAGGTGGCAGTATTTCCTACAATGATAAATAAAAGGCATTAATATCTTAGCATCAGCTCTCTTAGATCCTGACAGCAAGCCACAGTCTGAGTAACAGATTGCACAATGTTTGGAAACAAAAACTGAAAAATAATTCCTATACCTTGTTAAAATTCAGATCTGCCAAATGATTGATACATCTAACCTTTCCACAGAAAAAAGCCAGTTTAAAGAGGTTGTGTCACTATGTAGCTGGCAAGAGCACAAACTTGGATGAGACAGTCCATGACTTCTACAAAGGTGGTGCTTTATTAAAATGTACTGTTATATGGACATTTTGGTGCCTGACAATCAGGTAGGTACAGTAACCTTTGAAAGGCGGAGATCTACCTACACAACTTAAAAGAGATCAAGATCATCACCCCACCCTTTTTTTTTAAGATTAACTAGCAAGGCATAACCAAATAGTAAGGAAAACGTAGACAAATATAACATAAAGCATAACATAAAACAAATGTCACTGTAAAAATATAAACTTAGCCTACCTTAAAAGTGGACAATGTTAGTCAGTAGAGCAGTGGACAGTGTCAGTAGGGCAGTTGATGGTGTTAGTGGGGCAGTGGCTGGTGTCAGCAGAGCATTGGATGGTGTCAGTAGAGTGGTGGATCATGTCAGTAGGGCAGTGGACGGTGTCAGTCAGTAAAGCAGTGGATGATGTAAGTCAGTAGGGCAGTGAACTTTGTCAGTAGGGCACAGGACTGTGTTAGTAGTTGTTTTTTTTTGTATTATTTTGACTTGAAATATTTACCAGCCCCTTCCCTCGCTCTGCATCCTGAAACGATCCCCAGCAGCAACCGGCTGGAGAGGAGAGGAGGGAATGCTGGCAGCGCTGTGAGGAGGGGAAATGGGGAAGCACACAAGGGGGCTCAGGCAACAGAAGGAAGAGAAGCCTGGACAGGAGCAGTAGCACTTACTGGAACCGATCCTGTGTATTTTCCTCCTGTAGCAGCAAAAAGGCAGTGGAGGAGAAGTCGGCTTTCAGCTGTTGCAGGCGAAAAATAAGAAGTGATCAAAAGATCGCCTTCCAGCCACTGGTGTTGTTAAGGCAGTTCTCTTGTATTGTGGGCCCAAAGCTTTGCAAGGATGAGATCCAAAGGATTTTCACCTCACCTGTTCTAACAAACACATACAGTTCTGCTTCTCTGATGGCTCTAATCCTGGGCAGGAGTACACTTTCATGTAATCTGAGGCCTCAGTATACATGTGGCTCCAGGCTGCAGTGAATTGCATCCTCACGGAGGCCAATGTCACATGGGTGTTCAGTGACAAGGGAGGTGCAACAAGGGAAGACTGCTGTCCACTAATCTCTTCACCATTACACTACTACCACTCCTGCCCAAGAGCCAGCTGCTTTCTCCTTTCCCCTGCTATTGGCTGTAGGTGAAATAATATATATACCAATCCTGTACCTCTCCTTTCTCCTCTCCATTGCTATTGGCTGTAGGCATAGGCGCGCGCAGGGGGTGTGCTGGCTGTGCCTGAGCACACCCTAATCACCCTGGGTGCCAGGGCCGATGATAAGGCAGTACAACCTGCTCTCCTGTACCAGGCCCATGTCCTATTAGTTAAAAACGGGGACCCGGCACCTACTGAGCAGGAGGACCGGCTGTACAGCTTTATTGCTGATCCTCTTGTTCTTCCCCCTGCAGTGTTGCTGGCTTCTCATACTCTCCCGCCCGTTGCGCTGCAGGGGGATCAGTTCTAGCACCTGCGTCTTCATCCTGTCCTCAGTCCCTTTCTCAGTTCTAAATTTAAGACATTGGGGATCTGTTTAAAACCCTGATATTTCACCAAAGCCCCCCAAAAGGGCAGGTGCAAAAAATGTAAAAAAGAAATGAAAAAAAAGTAAAAAAAATTAAATAATGAAGGACTTTGCGCTGTAATTTCTGCCATAGCTGCGAAGCATACCATCGTGGCCATGGCGTATACACCCCTGCCTCTGTTGGCTGTAGGTAAATAAATGGCTATAACAATCCTGCACCACTCTTTTCTCCTATCCCCTGCAATTGGCTGTAGATGGATAAATGGCTATTGTGATGAGAAAAGATGCAACTTCCACCTCTACACATACTGCCGCTTACCGACTCCCTTTGATCTCCTATTACGGGAGATCACATACGCTTTTGGCTTAATACCCAGCCCGGGTCTTTAAGATATGAAGCAAAGGTCCCAACGTCTTCCCAGATGTTATCATTCAAAGGTGCATATTGCCAGATGGTCCTCATGAGAAAATAAAAGCTTTATAGTATAAAATCTTTTGGTAGTTTTAATGGATAAAAGGTATTGCACTTACAATTAGACAAACAAAATAATGCAGTAAAACTCTGAGCCAGCCGGCTCTCAATTGCAGCCCGTTACTCCAGGACTTGCGTGAACGCGGTGACTGTCCACAAACTGTCAAGGTGATGCTGCTGTCAAGACAGCTTCACTTGCTGGTGTCCCTTTAAGGAGACTTGGAAGACGTTGCGACCTTTGCTTCATATCTTAAAGACCCGGGCTAGGTATTAAGCCAAAAGCGTATGTGATCTCCCATAATAGGAGATTAACAGGAGTCGGTAAGCGGCAGTGTGTGTAGAGGTGGAAGTTGCATCTTTTCTCATCACAATTTGTGTATTTTGTGTCAATTTCACATTGGAGATCTATCATCAACTGAAAGGACTATTTATAGTGTGCTAATTGATCAATTTTATTTCATGATATTCACTTTATAGGAGTTTAGCACAATCAATTTATACTGCACAGATTCACTTTATATGGAAATTATAGCGCAACTTAATATTGAAAGTTGTTGATTAATGTGTGTATCTCACACGAAGTTGCAGCTTGTTTTTTCCATATCAATTTCAATTTTTATTTTAGTCATTTCACTGTTTGTCACTTGAATATTTATAACAGCGCAGTAATTTTTAATTTTTTTGGGATACTGTAATGGCTACAGTACCTTTTGATGTTGTAGTAAGCTAATACCAGGAAATTAACACAAGACTGCTGAGTGGCAAAGAAACTCAATGTATTAGCACGGGTTGGTAGGTTTAGACACAGCCTGCTAGACAGTGTAGTCCTATGCCAAAGCAACTTAAATTGGAGTTTTGTACCATTAGACGGGAATGAACATATAAACCAACAAGATCAGTAGTGGACATAGAATATAAACATTAATCGTGTTGTGAATGGGGATATTGCAACTACTACTGCAACCAAAGAAAATGACTAATGGGGTGTACACACGATCGGACTTTTCAACCGGACTGGTCTGACGGACGCCGAGGGACCAAATCCGGCGAACAATCCGATCGTGTGTGGGCTTCAACGGACCTTAAGTGGACCTTTCCAGTCGCAAATCTGACGGACTTTAGATTTTAAACATGCTTCAAATCTTTACGTCGTAACTCCGCCAGACCCAGAAATCCGCTCGTCTGTATGCTAGTCCGACGGACAAAAAACGACGCTAGGGCAGCTATTGGCTACTGGCTATCAACTTCCTTATTTTAGTCTGGTGTACATCATGACATACGAATCCGTCGGACTTTGGTGTGATCGTGTGTAGGCAAGTCCGGTTGTTAGAAAGTCCGTCGAAAGTCCGCCAAAAGTCAGTCAAAAGTCTGTCGAAAGTTTGTCAGACAGGCTGTCGGACTTTTGTAGCTGAAAAGTCCGACCGTGTGTACACGGCATTAGTCCTGTGTGAAACCCCTGGATGGGACCTCTGCACTAAGCAACTAGCAAAGGTTTTTATGTGACAAGTGTAAATGGGCAATCCTTAGTCTTGTATTTTCAGCCAGCTAACGTTTTGGCCCAGTCATACCGTTCATATTGTACCGTGCCAAATAGGGGGCCCAATCATACCGTGCTCATGAGAACAGTTCCAGTAGGGGTTGCAGGAAGTAATAGGCTATAGGATAGTTGTTCCTAAGGGCATAGTCTCTCTATTGGCTATACGTTATGGCCCAAACACCCTCTCACTATCAGCAGCACAGCATGGAAATCCCACTGTGTGAAAAGGAATCCTCTACCCGGTTCAGCATGGATCTGGACCTTAGCTCACACGGTGGTACAGCTTTAGTGGAGGTGTAAGGTTTTGGTGGTGGTAACACAGTCACAGTCTCCACGGTCTCTAATGCTCTTTCTCTGCAGTCTCACAGTGGTATGCCTGAGGTCTCAGCTCTAGCCGCAAGCAGGTCTGACTCCGTGTATATGTTCACTCCTGCTTCCCTCAGCAAAAGAGCACACGTTTTCAAGAACATTCTGGGAAAATACTGTTTTTCTCTCCTCCCTGGTCCCAACTCCTTGTGGGAGATGTAGCCCATTGGAGATTATTGGCACACAAAAATCCTCACTGCCCAGACTTCAATTTCCAATATCCACTGTGGTGTGGCCAGCTTCACAGTCCATTGGTTGTTGCCGGCACTCCTGTTCCCCCTGCTGATGGAAGCCAGTAGCACATTGAAGTCCAGCTTGTCTGCTTGCTCCCAGTGAACATGTAGCTACTGATACTGTTAAGACTAATGCCCTGTACACACGGTCGGATTTTCCAATGGAAAATGTGTGATAGGACCTTGTTGTCGGAAATTCCGACCGTGTGTAGGCTCCATCACACATTTTCCATCGGAATTTCCGACACACAAAGTTTGAGAGCTTGCTATAAAATTTTCCAACAACAAAATCCGTTGTCGGAAATTCCGATCGTGTATACACAAATCCGACGGACAAAGTGCCACGCATGCTCAGAATAAATTAAGAGACGAAAAGCTATTGGCCACTGCCCCGTTTATAGTCCCGACGTACGTGTTTTACGTCACAACGTTCAGAATGATCGGATTTTCCGACAACTTTGTGTGACCGTGTGTATGCAAGACAAGTTTGAACCAACATCCGTCGGAAAAAATCCATGGATTTTGTTGTCGGAATGTCCGATCAATGTCCGACTGTGTGTACAGGGCATTAGTCTTTGCAGCCTAGCACGCGGCTATATTCAGGAGGTGTGTTACTGGCTGAAAACAGAGGGGAAAAGCCTTAAAAAAAGAAAACACATGCAGCTACCACATCTAAGGATTTGTAAGCTGCAATATGTAACATTTTTGGTTTTGGGTTTAATACTGAATTTTGTATTCCCCTTTGTTTACATATTGTGGAGAACGGGCAGCAAGTTCTAATAAACGTGTGTAAATCCTAACAATGGAAGTTTGCCTTTTGGTCTATTAAAATATAACTAAAGGCAAGACTTTTTTTTGGATAGAGTAGAGAGGGATTATAACACCTGTTAAGTTTTTATTGCCATCTATGTCCCTATTAGGGACACTTACCCCCCGTAATAATCCTGTTTACCGTTAGATGAAGGAGGGCCCGTAACGTGGTGTATCTGGATTTTGCAAAAGCAGTTGACACAGTTCCCCATAAACATTTACTGTACAAAATATGGTCTGTTGGCATGGACCATAGGGTGAGTACATGGATTGAAAACTGGCTTCAAGGGCGAGTTCAGAGAGTGGTGATAAATGAAGAGTACTTGGAATGGTCAGGGGTGGGTAGTGGGGTTCCCCAGGGTGCTGTGTTGGGACCAATCCTGCTTAATTTGTTCATAAACGACCTGGAGGATGGGATAAACAGCTCAATCTCTGTATTTGCGGACAATACTAAGCTAAGCAGGGCAATAACTTCTCCGCAGGATGTGGAAACCTTGCAAAAAGATCTGAACAAATGAATGGGGTGGACAACTACATGGCAAATAAGGTTCAATATAGAAAAATGTAAAATAATGCATTTGGGTGGCAAAAATATCAATGTAATCTATACACTGGGGGGAGAACCTCTGGATGAATCTAGGATGGAAAAGGACCTGGGGGTCCTAGTAGATAATAGGCTCAGCAATGGCATGCAATGCCAAGCTGCTGCTAACAAAGCAAACAGAATATGGCATGCATTAAAAAGCGAATTCATTCCAGAGATAAAACGATAATTCTCCCGCTCTACAAGACTCAGGTCCGGCCGTATCTAGAGAATGCTGTCCAGTTCTGGGCACCAGTCCTCAGGGAGGATGTACTGGAAATAGAGTGAGTACAAAGAAGGGCAACAAAGCTAATAAAGGGTCTGGAGGATATTAGTTATGAGGAAAGGTTGCGAGCACTGAACATATTCTCTCTGGAGAAGAGATGCTTGAGAGGGGATATGATTTAAATTTACAAATACCGTACTGGTGTTCCCACGAGAGGGATTTTTTTTGTGGAAGGGAGTTTAAGAAGACTCGTGGCCACTCATTAAAATGAGAAGAAAAGCGGTTTAACTTAAACTACGCAGAGGGTTCTCTACTGTAAGAGTGGCAAGGATGTGGAATTCCCTGCCACAGGCAGTGGTCTCAGCGGGGAGCATTGATAGTTTCAATAAACTATTAGATAAGCACCTGAATGACCGCAACATACAGGGATATACGATGTAATACTGACATATAATCACACACATAGGTTGGCCTTGATGGACTTGTGTCTTTTTTTAACATCACCTACTATGTAACTATGTAACTAATTATCATCAAAAGTGAAAGTAAAAGTAAAAAAAAATCCCAAATTTTGGGTTGTCCCCAGAACAGTAATATAGGGCGTACACACGGTCGGACTTTGTTCGGACATTCCGACAACAAAATCTTAGGATTTTTTCCGACGGATGTTGGCTCAAACTTGTCTTGCATACACACGGTCACACAAAGTTGTCGGAAAATCTGATCGTTCTGAGCGCGGTGACGTAAAACACGTACGTCGGGACTATAAACGGGGCAGTGACCAATAGCTTTCATCTCTTTATTTATTCTGAGCATGCGTGGCACTTTATCCGTCAGATTTGTGTACACACAATCGGAATTTCCGACAACGGATTTTGTTGTCGGAAAATTTTATCTCCTGCTCTCCAACTTTGTGAGTCGGAAAATCCATGGAAAATGTCCGATGGAGCCCACACACGGTCGGAATTTCCGACAACACGCTCCGATCGGACATTTTCCATTGGAAAATCCGACCGTGTGTACGGGGCAATAGAGGTTTCCACTTACTTTGTTTTTGTTATCCACTGCCGGGATCATGTATATATATGTGATCCTGCACTTTCAAGTATTGGGCGCCAGTGCGCGCTGCCGCCAGGCACAGCGGGAGCTGATCAGTGAGTCCCCCGGACTCGATGTCCAGTGGCACCCACTGATCATTTTATTCACAGACAGAACGGTGATCTGCCTATGTAAAAAAAGGCAGATTGCTGTTCTGTCAGTACAGAAGGCATGGATCCTGTGTTCCTGTAGGAGAAAAACACACTTGACAAAGGAGCGCGCATGCCCAGTGTGAGCCTTGCGCATGCTCTGAAACGCGTTGTGGATCCTCCATACTCCGGTGACGTCACAGGCCAGTGAGCGGCTTCTCAGCTGTTTAGATCCACGGCGAGTTCAGCTGGCCGGTTCCCTAGCGGGTGACCGCGGCTGTCTTGTTCAGACCACTGGATTGCCGATCTGCTCTATGGTTAACATGCACTGACCCAGGAGTTTCTCCTCCCCGTGGCTTGTCATCCGTTACTTCTATGTAAGTGTGGATTGCTTGTTATGTGCTTTTATTAAATACCTGCACTCAGAGGCGCTTTTCTCTTGTGTTTTTCTCCTGCTTCTACAATAGAGCTGACTTCGTCTATATGAAAAGCCTTGCCCTCAGCGCTGGTTACACTTCAGAGACACTATCTCCTCCCAGCTATATAGACTCATTTCTCATGGACTTTTTCTAATTTTATCATCATTATCATTATTCCCAGCATTTTGCCTTTACTATTTATTTGTATAATACTACTGATACTATCCCTGGCATTTTGTTATTTTGTGTCCTGTGTGCTGACATATGTATATAGATCTTGTGTTCCTGTAAAGCAGGGACACGGATACATGCCTTCCACTAGTAAAAGCACGTCCCCCACTACACTGAAACACCAGCTAGGCTCACAGTTAACCCTTTGATAGGAAGCCAATTTGTCTGCAGTCCCTCTATGAGTCGCTGATCCCTGCTATTACTAGTAGAAAAATTTTTAATTAAAATTTCATAAATATATCATATAGTTTGTAGACACTGTAACTTTTGCGCAAACCAATCAATATACGCTTATTGGGAATTTTGTTATCAAATATAAGTAACAGAATACATATTGGCCTAAATTGATGAAGAAATTTTATTTTTTACATTTTTTTTTATTGAATATGTGTAATAGCAGAAAGTAAAAAAAATGTTGCCATTAGTTTCACTTTAAACATACGTACAGCTGAATAAGTTTTATATTATCCGTTAAATAATTTCAAAAATAAAACCCTTGATCCTGCCAGAAAACTTGTAAGCTGGAAACTTCTTGTACTTTCTGCCTGTGTTAACTGTTATCAGTTTCACTGTTCCCAGCATTTTGTTATGTCAATTCCAAAAGTGCAAAAAAAATAAAATTCTTCTAGATCATGTCAGAAATCTAGTATTGTCCCAGTACTGTCCTGTGCTCTGTGCACACTGCAGTGTTATCTCCAACAATGTTATGAAAGAGACTAAGTATGTACAGATCCTCCATGTTATAGGGAAGAGGAGGAGAGGTTATAGTCCTAACATACCTGGTTATCCTGCCCTAGGGTGAGAACACTACTCCCCTATAATATAGCATACAGGTTCATACAGTGCAAACTTCATTCAACTCTAGTGTACGGTAAATGAAAGACAGGCTTCAGCTTAAATCCTCGCCCATCCCCAAACGTCGGTTACGCCTCTCTGACATGTTCCACCCATGTCCACCCACGTCGGCTTAAAGTGGTTCTAAAGACTCAAGGTTTTTTACCTTCATGCATAAAGGTAAAAAACCTTCTCTGTGCAACAGCCCCCCAAATCCTTACTTGACCCCCATCTTGATCCAGCGATGTGCGCGAGTGCCTTGGCACTCCAGGGACTCTGCCTCCTCGTTAGTTGAGACAGCAGCGGGAGCCTGATGTAAGGGGGGGCTCTGGGGACCCTAATGTAAGGGATTGACTCTGGGGACCCTGATGTAAAGGAGATGTATGGGGTGACTCTGCGGAACCTGATGTAAGGGGGAGCGGGCTCTGATGTAGAGGGGGGACTATGATGTAAGGGGTACTCAGATGGGGATTTATGAAGTAAGGAGGGGACTCTGATGTGAACAGGGGGGTTGGCCCAGACCAATGCATTCTATATGTTTTTTGTTTGTTGCTTACTCCTGACCCCTGCACTCTATACGTTATGTGGTACATTACATTGTTCTGACCAAAGTGTTCATTGTCCCAACAGTTGCTGGTTTTAATGAGTTCTTCTTTAAAGTGGGCTCAGAAAGACAAAGTGATCACTTTCTGTGTGTAGAAAAGCATATGTAATGGAAACGTAATTTTTTTTTTACAAATGATCCTTTGTAAAATATGTGTTCAGTGCCTACAGTGACTAGGCACAGATTTTATTTAATCGCCCCCTTTAAGCCCCTACCCATTGCCCGCTCTATTGTTGTGACAGGCAGCTGGCTAGTAGAAATGCTGGTTGCCTGTTACAATAATACATGTCAGAACCAAGAGAAACTTTCTCTATACTCCTCCTCCACTTTGGCATTATCATCCACAGCAGGAGGAGAGGTAGGAGCCCAGAAGAAGGAATGTCCCTTTGGATGAAGCCTGTCAGAGGTCTGTAATGGAGATGGGGGAAATACTTCTGTCTGGAATGGAGAATTAAAATGGGGACACAGTGACCTGGGGGGGCAGATAACAAATATTTGTGCTGGGAAGAGTGATTTGGTGGGGTGGGGGAAGGATTTGTGCTAGAAGGGGTGGGTTGGGGGGGGGGTGGTAAAAGGGGGTGACGATTTGTGTTGGGTGTGGAATTTGTGCTGTGAGGGGAATCGGGGGGAGAAGGGCATTTGTATTAGAAGTAAGATTTGAGGGGGTTGCAGGGGGATTTGTACTGGGATGGAAGTTTAGGTGCAAAGAGGATTTTTGCGAGAGGGAGTTTGAAGACAGGAATGGGGGGGAGATTAGTGCTGGGATGGGGGGGTCTATTGTGTTACGAGGTGTTATTTAGGGGAGAAAAAACTATTTCTGGGGAGGGAAGATTTGTGCTGGGAGGCGTGAGTTGGTTTCAAGAGGATTTGTTCTGGGAGGGGGAATTGGCATAGGGGTGATTTGTGTTAGGAGGGGGGATTTGAGGAAGGAATTTGAGCTTGGAGAGGTGACTGTGCAAATTGGTGCCGTATTTTTTTTTTTTTTTCAGCGTTGGTGGGTTTGCTTGCAGGAAACATTTTGCACTCTCACTGTGCATTACACAACTCTGACTCTTGTACTGTCTTTGTTTTGTACTCCCTAACCCAAAACTAACTGCACCTCCTTGTGCGATATGTACTCCTGACCCTTGCACTTTGTGTATTGATTACCCTGGAGTCTGGACCCCTGCACTATGCCTTACAGATGCCTACAATATATACATTATATTGTACATTACATACTTCTCACCAAAGTGTTCATTGTATTAACAGTTGCTTGTTGCTAAGCAGTCCCTGGCTATTTTAATGAAGATCTTTTTTAAAGCGAAGCTTCATTCTTTTTTCTGTTTATTAAAAGTCAGCAGCTACAAAAAGTATGGCTGTTAACTCTTATTAAACACACACTCATGGGTCCCAGGATCTAGCGATGTGGTCACCCAAACCATCTTTTCTCTCCCTCTCCTCTCCCCGGTGTCAGCATTTCAACCGTGGACACCCGGCTGTGACAGCTCACAGCTTCACAGCCGGGTGTGCCCTGCACATGTGTGAGTCGCCCTGCAGATGCTGAATGATCTGGCAGTCTTCTGGGACCTGTGACGTGTCCTTTGAAGATTGCAAGGAGGGAGAGGAGAGGAGAACTTCCGCTCAGATTGCCTGTCAAAAAGGTACCCGCCCCCCCCCACCACCCCCCCAAAAAAAAAATGACATGCCAAATGTGGTTTTGTTTACCATGCCCCTTAAGCCCCTCTCACTGTTAACAATTTGGCCACACACACACAGCGCACATCAGGTCAATCACCACATCAGGTCAACTGTCCCTCAATCTTAAAGCAGAATGTCACTCAAAATGGGAAGTTCTGCTTTTCTGCCCCCCTCCTTCTCTACAACTTTTGGCACATTACATTTTTTTTCAGGGGGGGGGGGCAGGTGCCTAGTTTTGATAACTGCTGACTTTTAATTATCTGAAGCTGTAAAGTACAGTATGCTATAACTATATAGAGCAGCAATAGTGTGCTTTTTTTGTAAAGTCGAACTCACCCTTTAAAAAAAAAGTAAGAATAAAAAAACAGAATCCACTTCTTTTAAAACAGAATCTAATATGTTTAAATCTAAAACAGACAAATGATCTAATAATAGATAAATACTTTATTATAAAGTCTTTTATCATAGAACATGTTTGCCCATGTCAAAATTAAATGTATGCATATTTATAGTCAATATTTTGTATATTTATAGGAGTAGTTCAGTTATTCATGCATTAATAGTGTTTGAATATGTTAAATTTACACAGTAAAATATTTTTTCTGCATACATTGTATTAAAAAAATGGCAATGTGCCTTCCATTGTAAGTAATTGCGCCCTGGGCCCTTCACTACGGCTCGGTGAGCTGGCACTAACCCAACATACAGTATCACTTAGATGTAAATAAACAAAACTATTCAAATTTACTTAATTTCACACCTGACTGAACTTGGATGCTGATTCACAATAGCTCCAGAGAGGAGAAAAGAGAGAATCCATCTAAGAAGGAGGCCAGTGTTGTGTATACTCTCTATATTTCACTGAGAGCAATTAGAGTACAAGACATAAGCCAGTTCTGCCCAAAACCGATATTTCACTCTTCTTTAGCTACTGGCTAATTGAAGTAATCCTGAGAATAAATATGGGTGATGTATTTGCTAACAGTTCTAGTAAGTGCTTGTTCTTTGGCTGTCATGTCTATCATGTGGCTTAGCTACTTAGTGAGCCACTGATTCAGAATAAGAATGTGGCATTTCAGTTAAACTGAAACAAGGGTGTCCTTCTGCACATTGGATACTGGTATGTAATGGGGGGTCCTGCCAAACACTGGTCATTGCATGTGGGGGCAGGTGGTACTATCATGTACTGGGCAATGAGGGGTCTTGCCACACACTAGGCACTGAGGAGGTCCTGCTGCACACTGGGCATGTGGGGGGGGGTACCTGCATTACATTACACACATTGCACTGGTAGGGTTCCCAACACATGATGAACACTGGGGGATCCTGATATGCACTAGGAACTGGGGTCATGCTGCACACTGGGACGGGGTTCCTGCACAATGAACGCTGGTGGGTACTGATGCACATTAGGCATGGTGGGTCCTTCTCCACTCTTGGCACTGAAAGGGTCTTGGTGCATACTGAGGAGAGGGGGTGGCCCACTGGAGGGTCTTGCTGCACATTAGGCACTGGGGAAGGGGGGTCCTTTGCAGAGTAAATGCACTGGTGGGGTCCTGCTTTACACTGGTTACTGTACAGTTGTAAGTGTAGTTGTGCAGCAGCACAATGGCTTCTTTCTATCAAATTAAGTAATTAGAGGGCCTTGATTTTTTTTTCAGTTGCAGCTAATATCACACATTTTTTTATTAACATAAAAAATTGTGATGAAATGCAAGGCAGGCTATTCAGGCGCCACCTTCTATGTACTGTATCTGCCCCAAAGCTCACACTGGCCTCCATGTCTGCACACACATGCAAGGATGGCTTATTTGATACCCATTTCCATTCCACCCCCGATCTATATCCATCTTAATACCTCTTCACACCTGGAACATGCGCTCTCATGCAGGGCTTTGCATTATACATGTGGTTACCAGCTGAAGCTTTGTAAGTCCAACCAAACACCTGGGATCTCTCAACATCAGGAGAGTGACCCCCTTCCATTGAGCACCACCAGCTTCCAGGCCAATCAGGCTTGTGTTAGTGACATAAAGACACAATTTACCCCAGGTATTGGCAACTTGCCGCAATTATTCCTGCATAACTGTAACAAGTAACCATGTAGCCATGCCATAAGAATCAATTGCTGCAGCTCTCAGTGACTAATCTCTGTACTGTGCTATTAGCCATGGCTTGGCAGTGCATTTAATGGAGTTCAAATCTTGGTTAAATATTTCTGCATGACAGATCCTATAAATATAATCTGATTTTTTTCTTATATTTATCTGTCTACCATGGTGTGAAAATGAATGAAGCCATCGTGAAATGAGCCCATTAATAGATGCTATATTTTTATGATGCAGTAGAACATTAATACGTTACAGTAACATGAGTTCCGTGCCATTTAGTATTCAATTTACTTATATGCAACATATGTGACAGCATGCAACAATGTGCTTCTATTACTGTCTACAAAAAAGCACTTAGGAAGGGGGATTAACATGCTAACCGTGCAGGGCACATCTGGATGGAATGCAGCCAGTCATAGAAGCAGCTGCTTCCTGCAGAATCTCTTCTAATAAAGCCTTATTTTATTGTGTATCATTGTTTATTTCATGTAGTAAATTAAAATAATGGTTTTTAATTAGAGATGGAAGCTTGACAATTAAACCCAAAGGGTTTTTCTGCCTTTGGATTTCTCTAATCCGTTGGCTTTCATACACCTTATTCTAAATGTTGCTTTTCCTATTCTTATGTTCTTTAAATGTTTTTGATCAAATTTGTTGGTTTCTTTTGGTCTGTGCTACAGTAAGGTTTGGCTTTGGTCTTTGCACTAGGTTATCTCCAGAGAGTGCTTTATGACATATCCCATGGCATTAAAGTAAGTACATATGCCTCAGTAAACCTGTCACAAACCTGGACAATTCAAACTGAGTATATGATAAAAAAAAATGCATTAGAAAAGGTTACCTTCAGTGAAAACCTCATGTCAGAATAATCAGTAAGATCCAGAAAGCAGTGGAATTTATAAGCAATTCTAACCTTTTCCTGTAAAAGTTCAGTTTGGTCTTTCGCTTTTTTGCTTTGTGAGGCCTCATGATTGGTTAGTGAGGTTGTCTATCTCAATTAAGGTCTAAAAGGTAGACTTAACCTTTCCTTACACCTATAGAATTTTGTTAGAAAATTGTTGTTTTCAGAACGTTCATTCAATTATCTGAGCGTTAAGGGGACAGTTTGACAAATCAGTCGCAACCAGAGCACGCAAAAAAATCAAAGGACAAGAATGAAAAATATTTGGGAATCTAAAGGGGACAAGCAAACTTCTGATTGTAACTAATATGAGAAAAATCGTAATTAGTCTTATTCGTATGAACTTGTCAAAGGTAATCTGGAAATATAACATTTGCTGTAAGAAAAATGACACGGTACTCAAACAAAAAGTTGATTAATATTAGTCAAGCCCACAAAAGCACCATTGCCGGATTGGACAAGCAATTCTTATACTTTCTCGCCCTAATGTTCTAATGAAATTCTATAAATATAAGGCCAGCATAAGGAGGTGTAATAACCATGCTGATTGTAAAAAAGGGTCTAATCATCTAATGATTGTTTAGTCTAGGGGGCCTGATTATTGGGGTCTGTGTCCATGGGCTTTGGGCTAGTGTCCATGACATCAGTTTGATATCAGTTTGAGATACTGCTAAAGATGATTCAGAATTCATTGAAAGATACTTTTGACCTGCAGCAGTTGACCTCCTTTTGACCTGCATTTGACCTGCTTAAAAGGGGTTTCGAAACCACATAGACTTGTATGGGAATGCAAAAAGTGCTTGTAGTGAACAAAATCTTATCAGCAAAAGCCCTTACATGCCTTTTTCCTTGGTTCTGCATGCTTCCTTGCCACCGATGCCAGTACTGATGACCGGACCAAAGATGTCTCTGCTCTTTATCAGTTTTGCAGCCATCCCCTCCTGGTTCCCATCACATGAAGGCATTAAGGGACCATCTACATTTCAGGACTGGCGCAGTGAAGAGCATTGGCTGCTGGGAAAGGAGGAATAATTAAGGTATTCCTCTCTTTTATATCCCTTTAGACCGGGGGTCCCCAAACTTTTTAGTATGAGTGCCACATAATATATTTTAGAAAATGTTTGTGACTGAAACAATTCCCATCAGAGTCCCACACTAGCATCAGGGCAGCCCATCAGAGTCTCCCCTTACATCAGGGTCCTCATCATAGTCCCTGTTTACATCAGAAGTGAAGACCATATGCAGCTGGCCCTATTCTTAAATCAGTGCACATTGAGCATAGGTCACTCAGCCTAGCTGTGGCCGGACAAAATCTTGTAGTGGGCCAGATGTGCCCCATGGGTCATAGTTTGAAGATGCTTATTTTAGACTAACCAAGCTTTGGATCCTTACTATATGTGGAGAGGTCACCCAAATGTAATTTTTATTTAAATTCTTTATTTAAGGTATGCAGTAGAACATAACAGTATGGCATAACATACCATAGTCAATGAAATCCATTAATAGACAACAATACAACCATATCAGAGAATCAATGGATATCAGCGAAATAACAGACAAGGTTCCAATACAGCAATATACAGTTCCTTGCAAAAGTATTCACCCCCCTTGGCTTTTTACCTATTTTGTTACATTACAGCCTTTGGTTCAATGTTTTTTTTAATCTGAAAAAGATTTGATGGATCAGAACACAATAGTCTAAGTTGGTAAAGTAAAATTAGAAAAATATATACATAAAACTATTTTTCAGAAATAAAAAACTGATAATTGGCATGTACGTATGTATTCACCCCCTATGTTATGAAGCCCATAAAAAGCTCTGGTGCCACCAATTACCTTCAGAAGTCACATAATTAGTGAAATGATGTCCACCTGTGTGCAATCTAAGTGTCACATGATCTGTCATTACATATACACACCTTTTTGAAAGGCCCCATAGGCTGCAACACCTAAGCAAGAGGCACCACTAACCAACCACTGCCATGAAGACCAAGGAACTCTCCAAACAAGTAAGGGACAATGTTGTTGAGAAGTACAAGTCGGGGTTAGGTTATAAAAAAATCCAAATCTTTGATGATCCCTAGGAGCACTATCAAATCTATCATAACCAAATGGAAAGAACATGGCACAACAGCAAACCTGCCAAGAGACGGCCGCACACCAAAACTCATGGACCGGGCAAGGAGGGCATTATTCAGAGAGGCAGCACAGAGACCTAAGGTAACCCTGGAGGAGCTGTAGAGTTCCACAGCAGAGTCTGGAATATCTGTACATAGGACGACAATAAGCCGTACGCTCCATAAAGTTGGGCTTTATGGCAGAGTGGCCAGAAGAAAGCCATTACTTACAGCAAAAAACAAAATGGCACGTTTTGAGTTTGTGAAAAGGCATGTGGGAGACTCCCAAAATGTATGGAGCAAGGTGCTCTGGTCTGATGAGACAAAAATTTTACTTTTTAAGCCATCAAAGAAAACACTATGTCTGGCGCAAACCCAACACATCACATCACCCAAAGAACACCATCCCCATAGTGAAACATGGTGGTGGCAGCGTCATGCTGTGGGGATGTTTTTCAGCAGTCGGGACTGGGAAACTGGTCACAGTTGAGGGAAAGATGGATGGTGCTAAATACAGGGATATTCTTGAGCAAAACCTGTACCACTCTGTGTGTGTGATTTGAGGCTAGGACGGAGGTTCACCTTCCAGCAGGACAATGACCCCAAACACACTGCTAAAGCAACACTTGAGTGGTTTAAGGGGAAACATGTAAATGTTTTGAAATGGCTAGTCAAAGCCCAGACCTCAATCCAATAGAAAATCTGTGGTCAGACTTAAAGATTGCTGTTCACAAGCGCAAACGATCCAACTTGAAGGAGCTGGAGCAGTTTTGCAAGGAGGAATGGGCAAAAATCCCAGTGGTAAGATGTGGCAAGCTCATAGAGACTCATCCAAAGCGACTTGGAGCTGTGATAGCCGCAAAAGGTGGCTCTACAAAGTACTGACTTTAGGGGGGTGAATAGTTATGCACATTGACTTTTTCTGTTGTTTTGTCCTATTTGTTGTTTGCTTCACAATAAAAAAAAAACATCTTCAAAGTTGTGGGCATGTTCTGTAAATTAAATGATGCAAATCCTCAAACAATCCATGCTAATTCCAGGTTGTGAGGCAGCAAAACACGAAAAATGCCAAGGGGGATGAATACATTTGCAAGGCACTATAGAGTATCTGTAAACTGTGGGCAGTAGCCTCTACAACAAATATATCCTGTGTTATATCCTGTAGTGTGGTGTAAGACAAATAAAGAAATTTAGCTGACAGGAACATACTGGGTAAAAAAAAAGGAAAAACACTAACTAGTAGGTACCAAACCACTGTAAGGTGGGGAGAAATGTGATTTTTATAACCTGACTGGAGTTTAGCCATGAGCTGCACAAGCTATTACATTTACGTGACTCATGCCAATATGACAGCCAGGTTCCACTCTGTGTGTCATAAGTGTTATAATAGGCTCCTATACGAAGGCAGCCTACAGTTGTGGAGTAAACTTTTTTTTAGGGTCAATTTTTCCTGAATAACTACTTATTAACCCAAATCAGTTCCTTTTAACTCCTGGTTTGTTAGTATTTATTTATTTTAACCATTTATATGTAAACCTTTTTTGGTTTTGTCCATTTTGTTTGTTTTATGTCAAAAAGAGATATGCAACAGAAGACAAGGGAACAAAAAGGAAGCGCCACCTAAGTGCAATACGTTAAGTAGGATTTTAATGACACAGCAACTAATGCACTTACAGGAAGGTGAAGAAAATCAGGCTCATCTGTGCTGTGGGCACAAGGTGCAGTCCAGTCGCTGGTCCTTCTTAATCCACGGGGAGGTGGTCGTGGGAGACAAGATGTGCAGTCATTTCCTGTGGCCACCAGGAAGACAGCCAGGTCCAACATGGAACACAGGTGGAAATTGTGTTTCTAGCCTTAAACATCCCTTGGTCCTGTTTTTGGCCCCGCCCCCTGCTCCCTCGTTGGTCAGATCGTGTCATAAACATACATAATCCAATACAACACTCTTTTAATTTTAATATTATTATATTTCCTTAATAGATTACATCCTTTAGTTATATATCAACCTTAATCCAATTCTTTTGTTTTGAATTTTGTTGCTGTCAGTGGGATCTTGGTGTGCTGGCCCCTGTTGTCCCACAGGCAGCTTGGCACATAAATAGCTCCTCACCAGCTGTACCTCCATAGGCCTGTAGAAGGAGCAGTAGACTCTGAGCACGTAGCCTGTTTGTTCTCTCCAGAATTTCCTCACTTGTTGCTTCCCCTGGTTCCACTTGACGTCATCACCTGCTTTCCACCTGCGTTCCACATTGGACCTGGTTGTCTTCCTGGTGGCCACAGGAAAAGACTGCACATCTTGTCTCCCACGACCACCTCCCCGTGGACCAGCGACTGGACTGCACCTTGCACCCACAGCACAGATGAGCACAGATGAGCCTGATTTTATTCACCTTCCTGTAGGTGCATTAGTTGCTGTGTCATTAAAATCTTACTTAACTTATTGCACTTAGGTGGCGCTTCCTTTTTGTTCCCTTGTCTTCCTATTATAGAGCTGGTTTCTCTCTGAGGATAGCTGGCGCCCACTATCAGTTCCTTTCAGGATCTGCCATTGTTTAGCTTATCATATGGACTAATGGACTGTGACTGTTGCATGTATAGAGATACACATAGCTCTGCGCTTACAGTTTTCCTTTTTGTATATGCAACAGAAGAGATTTCTCTTCTTTCCCTCAATAGGAATTCTAACTCTAAAACTAGAAAAAACAGTTTCAACTGGATCTCTACTGTGAAGTGAATAAGGGGAGTCTGTGGTGCTAATCTAAATCCCTACTTTCCTGCCCCCTGTCCTGTCATTACTCAGGTCATGTTTCATACAGTCATACACTTGTCACGTGAACTAGGGCAGTAATATAAAAAAGAGCAAAGTACAACATTTTTAATTTATATTAACATTTGTCCTCTTCTGAGTGGAGTCACAAGACTCATCGTAGTTCACGTAGCACACAGTCAACTCTGAACCGTCTGAACTGTACAGCTCACCAACAGCTGGATATTGACTATAGGTGAGCTGTACAAACTGGTGCAAGCTCTCCATACAGCAGACAATATGTTGCATCAGATGGAGAATTCCACTAAAGGAAGGCATAATACATTTTAGCCCCAGTGTGTGCTGTATTAAACCATGCCATTAAATGAGAACATACTTGCCAAGGCCTCAGTCTACATGGCACTTACAAACACCCAGGACTCCCTCATGTACCCTGTAAATAACATATGACATTACTTATGATAAATTCAGAAAAGGTGATTTATGATTTTTCTTCTTCACTACTACCTCTTTTTTACATACAGGTATTTCCATTATTAGGCCTTGTTCACACAGAAATTATCACAATGTATGCCTGTGTGAAGTCATGTTTACCTGCATGGTGAAGCATAGGTGTTCAGCTCATCCCTGTGCAGGCAGTCCCATAAATGTAATTTGGGATGCAGAGGCGATACGGACACAGCTGCTTCTCCCATTTTGATATCTGTGTGGGTGTGTGACCCTAAATGCACACTCTGTGAGATCGGGGACAAGCACTTTGTCCATACAGCATCTGCGTCCCAACTGACATCAATGGGACTGCCTGCATGGGGATGCACTGATCACCTATGCTTTCCCATGCAAGTAAACACACCCTCGCATAAGCGTACACGTTTATACACACCATGTGAACCATGAGGTAGCCTCTTCCAATGTCTTCTATGTCCCTAGGATACCAGGATCTGCACATTACAGAAATTCTGCAGCGCCTGTAGTGACATGTCCTTAGCAAAAGATACTTATGAAAGCAGAAGTAATGGTGTGCAGTGGATAATGAGAATTTAAAGTAAACCCAAATCTTTATATAGCTTCCAATAAGGCTGCAAAGTAGGGACTTCTGTTATATTGCCCACCACAGTTATGTGCCAGTAGTAGGTTTTGAATGTGGAAGGAGGCAGCCATGAAGGAGCTGCTGTTTTCACAGTTATTTGTATATTTTTACATATTTGTGTATTACATATTTGTGTTTGTCTTGTACTCTGATGAAGGGGGAGTGTGTTTTGACTCTTTTATGAATTTGGTTCTTTTGGTCTAAGCTCTGCATAGTTCAGTTAGGCATCCTGAAGCATGTATCAAAACATTATAAAGGTATGCTTAGCCATTCCTTGGCCAGTTTAGTACATTTAAAATTACATTAAGCCCTCAGTCTTTTAAATACTTTCTGCAGCTGAATTGATCATTCACTGAGTATGCAGCGTCTCTATTTTTGTCTATGTTCCAGTTAAGCCAGTGCCACGACCATTGCCCAATGTCTCCTGTTTCAGGGTGGCACCTTTCAGCATTCAATGGAACCTGCTTACACACAGGGACTAGAGTTGTGTCTCCCTACATCGTGTGCATCAATAGAAAACACTTCTACTACTTTAAGCAATGCACTAAAAATTTTTAAATAGTTCTGCATTGTACAGTATAAACATGACTTTAGCAATACATACCGTGTATTTAATACATTGTAAGTAATCTCATCACCACTATTACCAGGCCCATTAAACATCTTTCACTGTAGTTCAACAGTTATTAGCTACACCAATGGATGTTAGAAGGAAGCTACATCTAAAAAGAGCTGCAGTACCTAAACTAAGGCTGGCCATTCATAATACAATTTTTTTATTAAATTCCCTTTAGATTTACTCTCAACTAAGTAGTGCAAGGGCCTGCCTGATTGCATACAAATTTAAAGTGTTTAGGTTTGACCTCATATTATATTGTTTTGGTAAATCTAAAGGAAAGTTGTACAACAAATTTGTATAATATATGGCCAGCCATACACATAGCTAGGGGTTACCTTAGCATATAAGATACAATTGTGTCCAAACCAAACAGCATGACACAGGTAAAAATAAAATATTGAAACTTTGATCACATTAAAATACATCTAAAAGGCATAACCACAAAGATAAAGCAAGGTGCGTAGTAAAATATATTTATACAGGATTTATATAGCGCAGGATTTATATAGGTTACGCAGCGCCTTACAATGTAAAAGGGAGACAATATAGTTACAATACAATAAAATACAAGAGGGTTAAGAGGGTCCTGCTCAGAAGAGTATGTAATCTAATAGGGTGGGGCAAGTGGTACAAAAGGTTGTAACTGTGGGGAATGAGCTGATGGAAGTGATAGGATATTATTTGGAGGTGTGATAGGCATCCCCGAACGGATGAGTTTTCAGGGATCACCTGAAGGCAGCCAGAGTAGGAGATAGCCGTACAGGATGAGGGAGAGAGTTCTAGAGGATGGGAGAGGTTCTGAAGAAGTCCTGGAGACGAGCATGAGAGGAGGAGATAAGGGAGCTTGAGAACAGACAGTCTAAAGAGTAGCGAAGAGGACGGTTTGGGTGATATTTGAAGATAAGATTGATAATGTAGCTTGGGGCAGAGTTGTGAATGGCTTTGTATGTTGTAGTTAGTATTTTGAATTGAATTTGTTGGGCGATGTGAAGCTAGTGTAGGGATTGGCAGAGAAGGCTGGCAGACACTGAGCGATCGTTAAGGTCTGGCAGCAGCATTCATGATAGACTGAAGAGGGGATAGCCTATGGAGAGGTAGGCCTATGAGGAGAGAGATGCAATAGTTAAGGCGAGAGATAACAAGGGAGGGAATAAGTAGCTTGGTGGTTTTATTCATTAAAAAGGGGCACATTTTAGAGACTTTACGGAGGTTAAGGTCATTATTGACCTTAATGGGAAAGTCATGGAGAGGGGAACAGGCAGGGGAGAATATTATTAGCTCGGTTTTAGAGAGATTTAACTTAAGGAAGTGGTGCAACATCCATGCTGATGTGTCAGTTAGTAAGTTAGTGATATGAGAGGAGACAGAAGGAGTGAGGTAAGGAGTAGAGACATAGATTTGGGTGTCATCGGTGTAGGGATGGTATTGGAAGCTGTGGGAGGTTATTAAGTGGCCAAGAGAAGAGGTGTAGATAGAGAAGAGAAGAGGTCCAAGAACAGAGCCTTGGGATACTCCTACAGAAAGAGGAAATGGAGAGGAGGAGACAGAATTGTAGGCAACATTATCGGATTTTCCTTGTTGTCGGAAATGCCGACCATGTGTAGGCTCCATCACACATTTTCCATCGGATTTTCCGACACACAAAGTTTGAGAGCAGGATATAAAATTTTCCGACAACAAAATCCGTTGTCAGAAATTCTGATTGTGTGTACACATATCCGACGGACAAAGTGCCACGCATGCTCAGAATAAATAAAGAGATGAAAGCTATTAAGCTATTGGCCACTGCCCCGTTTATAGTCCCGACGTACGTGTTTTACGTCACCGCATTTAGAACGATCGGATTTTCAGACAACTTTGTGTGACCATGTGTATGCAAGACAAGTTTGAGCCAACATCCGTTGGAAAAAATCCTAGGATTTTGTTGTCGGAATGTCCGATCAATGTCCGACCGTGTGTACAGGGCATAAGTGTTCTAGAAGTTTACAGTTGAATGGGAGCAATGAGATGGGTCCTAAGTTAAGTAAGTAATCTGAGTGTTACTAAACATAGGAGGTATTCTGATCATTACTACACATAGGGGGGATTCTGAGTGTTACTAAACATAGGAGGCGTCCTGAGCATTACTACACATAGGGGAGATTCTGAGCAGGGCCAGATCTAGCCTGTCTGGTGTGGGAGTGAAGTAAAAAATATCATCAGGGCAGAGGATAGGATCAGCAGTTTGTCGGGCAGGGTACAGTGGCTATTGGTTTTTAGGGCATAGGGGTCAGCAGGGCAGAGGACAGGAGGGAGCAGGACAGTGTACAGGGAGTCAGCAGGGCAAAGGATGGAAGGTCAGCAGGGGACAAGCTGAGGACAGGGGTAAGCAGGGTGGGGGACAGGGGTCAAGGCTGAAGAGGCAGATGACAGGGATCAATGCTGAAGAAGGAGAGGACAGGGATACCCATTGGCAGGACAGAGGACAAGAGCCACTGCCACAGGGATCGCGGCTTGCGAGCAAGAGGAAAGGGATTGCGGCTTGCGAGCCAGAGGACAGGGATCACGGCTTGCGAGCCAGAAGACAGGGATCACGACTGGTGAGCCAGAGAACAAGGATCACCGCTGGAGAATCAGAGGGCAGGGATCACCACTGGAGAGTCAGAGGACAGGGATCACCACAGCCTCTCCTCCCCACACTACACAGAGCTGAAAGCACATTCTTTTACTTACAGTCAGGATCTTCACAGTGTGGAGCTAGCTGCTATGTTGAAGTTCTGGTCTGTGAAATTCCCTGGTTGGAACAGCAGTGTAGCTGCAGTAGCCATATACACCCTGTGAAGATTGTGGCTGTAAGTAAAATAATGTGCATTCAGCTCTGTGTAGGGTGGGGATGAGGAGCTGTGTACAGTGCTGGGATGGGAATGGAGCTGAGCGGCCGGGCAGAGCATCCAAGGTAGATGGGGTGGGGTTAAGGGGCTTTTGGGGGCGCAAATGAGATCTGGATGGGCCCAGCCCACCCCAGCAACTCCTTAGATCTGACCATGATTCTGAGTGTTACTAAACATAGGAGGGATTCTCAGTGTTACAAACATAGGAGGGATTCTGAGAGTTACTAAACATAGGGGGTAATCTGAGTGGGGATAAACACAGCAAGGTCTTTTAAGAATTACTAAATATAGGAGGTAATCTGAGTGTTACTAAACATAGAAGGTATTCTGAATGTTAGTACACATACACACAGAAGGTGGTTACCTTAGTATAACACCCAGGAAGGGGGGACATCTGAGAGTTACGACACTGAGGGGTCATCTAAGTGTTAGTATACAGAGAGGACCATCTGAGAGTTACTATATGAAGGGATCATTTGATCGTTACTACACAGAAGGGGCATCTCAGTGTTACTACACAGAGGGAGTAATCTGAGTTTTTCAACACAAAGGGGGTCATCTTATTGTTACTACACAGAGGGGGCAGCTCAATGTTGCTACACAGAGGGGGTCATCAGGTTGTTATTGCATGGGGGGGGCATTTTAGTGTTAATACACAGAGAGAGAATAATCTCAGTGTTACTACACATAGAAGGTTATCTAAGTGCTTTTACACAAAAGAGGGGGAGGGGGAATGGGGGGGGGGGAATCATCTGAGTGTTACCACACAAAGAGAAGAATCAAAGTTTTACTACACAGAGGGGGTCATCTGAGAGTTACTACATGGAGCGGTCATCTAAGTGTTACTACATGGAGGGGTAATTTGAGCGTTACTACACAGAGGGGTCATCTCAGTGTTACTACACAGAGTGGTAATCTGACTGTTACTACACAGAGGGGGCATCTCAATGTTGCTACACAGAGGGGGTCATCTAGGTGTTATTACACAGAGGGGGGCATTTTAGTGTTACTACACAAAGAGAAGAATCTCTGTGGTACTATACATAGAAGGTCATCTAAGTACTATTACACAAAGGGGGGTTATCTGAGTGTTACTACACAAATGGAAGAATCAAAGTTTTACTACACAGAGATGGTCATCTAAGTGTTATTTCATAGAAGGGGGTCATCTGAGTGTTACTACAAAGAGGGGGTCATTGAAGTGCCACTACATAGAGAGTCATCTGAGTGTTATCACACAGATGGGGGCAACTGAATGTTACAACAGAGGGATGGGGGTGGGGAATGGGAGGGTTTCTACATAGAGGTGGTTATCCGAGTGGTACTACACAGAAGTAAGAGCCTGAGTTTTACTACACAGATGGATTACTAAACAGGTGAGTTTTTAAAGCAATATTAAAAAAAATGTTGCCTTCCAACAGGGTCTTAAAATTTGTTTTGTTATACTCACCCAGTCCCTTGTCTTCTATTTGGTGGTCTTCCAATGGCAATGTCTGTTCCTTCTTGCTCTGGGTGCCCCCTTAGCAAGCCGTGTGCTATGGGGGCACCTGTGCACGCTCAACCCCGAACAGGGCTATATGTATCCATAGACACACATGGCACCAGTAAGCCATGCCCCCCCCCCCCCCCCCCCCCTCACAGGAGTTTTACTGAAAGCAGCAGGAGCCTATAGCCCCCACTGCCCTCAGTGTCTCCTGTAAAACCAGGCAGATAGAAGAGCAGTGTTTTACTGTAGATCCACTTTAAATGTTATGACACAGATGACACAGAGGGGTTATCTCAGAGTTGATTCACGGAGGGGCTTTATCTGAGAGTTACTGCTTCGAGGAAGTCATCTAAGTGTTACTACACAGAGGTAGGCCATCTTTAGGATTTTCAGTCCCACTACAAATGTTCCTTAAAGTTCCTTAAGGTTCCTGCAGACGGATGCATTCAATTATACAGCGCAAGAAATCAGGATATTTTCATGTGAATCACATGAATTAATGACATCTATGGTTGCTTATTCACCTATGCACACCCCTCAGAGGTGTGGGTACAGGCATACAGCAGTGGCATCTGACAGCCTGCCATTGATTTTTGTTCAGCCTGCTGGCCACAGCTGTACACCAACACCTGGGACTTTCAGATGCAGAAATACACTAAATTCTTGTACTGTACAGTACTGTGCAAAAGTTTTCGGGAGGCATGAAGAAATGTTGTAAAGTAAGAATGCTTTACAAAATACATATTTTATTTGTTTTATCAATTTACAAAATGCAAAGTAAGCAAACAAAAGAAAAATCTAAATGAAATCAATATTTGGTGTGACTAACCTTTGGCTTCAAATTAGAATCAATTCCTATGGCGCATACACACGATCAGAATTTCCGACGGGAAATGTTCGATGTGAGCTTGTTGTCGGAAAGTCCGACCGTGTGTATGCTCCATCGAACATTTGCTGTCGGAATTTCCCCACACAAATGTTTGAGAGCAGGTTCTCAAATTTTCCGACAACAAAACTTGTTGTTGGAAAGTCAGATCGTGTGTACACAAGTCCGTCGCACAAAAGTTCACGCATCCTCTGAATCATGCAGAAGGCTATTGAACTGGCTATTGAACTTCTTTTTTCTCGGCTCATCATACGTGTTGTACGTCACCACGTTCTTGACATTCTGAATTTCTGACAACATTTGTGTGACTGTGTGTATGCAAGACAAGTTTGAGCCAACATCCTTCGGAAAAATATCCACGGTTTTGTTGATGGAAAATCTGATCATGTGTACAGGGCATTACACTTGCATACTTTGTACACTTGCACAAAATCAGGGATTATGTAGGATTCAGGGTGTATGTCAGGTGTATGAATAACTAATTATACCAAGCAGGTGCTAATGATTAACTGAAAAAGAAACATCTGTGTAGGTGGCTTAAAACTGGGTGAAGAACAGCCAAACTTTACTACTAAGAGAGGTTGTGGAAGACAGTTTCATGTCACAGGTCATACACCATGGCAAGACTGAGCACAGCAACAAGACACAAGGTAGTTATACTGCATCAGCAAGGTATCTCCCAGGCAAAGATTTCAAGGACTGGGGTTTCAAGATATGCTCTTAAAGCTCCTTTGAAGACGCACAAAAAAACGGGCAATGCTGAGGACCATAGACAAAAGTGGTCGGCCAAGGAAACTTAATGCAGCAGATAAAAGACACATCATGCTTACTTCCCTTTGACATCAGAGGATGTCCAGCAGTGCCACCAGCACAGAACCGACAGGAAACCAGTGGGACACAGTTACACTCATCTACTGTCCACAGAAGTCTGGCCAGAAGTGGTCTTCATGGAAGAATTGCAGCCAAAAAGCCATACCTCCCTTGTGGAAACAAGGCTGAGTGACTCAACTATGCACAAAAACATAGGAACTGGGGTGCAGAAAAATGGCAGAAGGTGCTCTGGACTGATGAGTCAAAATTTTAAATATTTGGCTGTAGCAGGAGGCAGTTGTTGGTGAAGGGCTGGAGAGCGGTAAAATAATGAGTGTCTGCAGGCAACAGTGAAGAGTGATCGGGGTTCCTTGCAAGTCTGGGGCTGCATTTCTGCAAATGGAGTTGGAGATTTGGTCAGGATCAATGTTACCCTCAATACTGATAAATACAGGCAGATAATTATCCATCATGCCATACCATCAGGGAGGCAGGTGATTAGCCTCACATTTATTCTGCGGCAGGACGATGACCCCAAACATACAGCCAATATCATTAGGAACTATCTTCAGCGTAAAAAAAAAACAAGGAGTCCTGGAAGTGATGGTTTAGCCCCCACAGAGCCCTGATCTCAAAATCATGGAGTCTGTTTGGGATTACATGAAGAGACAGAAGGATTTTAGGCAGTCTACATCCACAGAAGATCTGTGATTATTCCTCCAAAATGTTTGGAACAACCTAGCTGCCAAGTTTCAAAAACTGTGTGCAAGTGTACCTAGAAGAATTGATGCTGTTTTGAAGGCAAAGGGTGGTCACACCAATTATTGATTTGATTTTGATTTTTCATCTGTTCATTTGCTTTCCATTTTGTTAATTGATAAAAATATTGACTATTAACCCTTCTATTTCTGAAAGCATTCTTAATTTACAGCATTTTCACACCTGCCTAAAACATTTGCACAGTAGTGTACATCTGAACGTGTATGTATGCATGAGTCCTAAAAGTGCATCTGTCATAGGTGATAAATGTCAAATTCCCGAGACATGTGCAGAGAATTCAAAATTTTCTCTGACTTTTATTATGTTTGAGACTTATGAAGTCAGACACAGCCAGGCAAGTAGTGTTTTCAAAAGAAGGCCAACAATAGCTAATGTACTTAAAGCATGCACAAGTCAGCGCCAACTGCACCAACTTCCTTCTGCTTATCTTAAACAAGGCTTTTCACTATAGCCAGTCTAATTTAATTTATGTGCATGATAAATACATTTTTTATATGGCCTGCATTATAGATGTATAGATATGTTGACAGATCATGTGACCTCCATTAAAAAGCCACCAACCTAGTTACACAGAGTTTTGTAACAGTGATCCCGGATGAAAATGCGTTTCAGGAGCGTATCAAACCTTAAGCTATAGAAAATAAAGGTAATATAGCAGAAACATGCATTTCTCTACACAGCCAACTTATTGTCCAACAATCCAATGCAAGGCTACTCAGAACTGTCACCTTTAAACATACAGATCCAGTCTAACTTGGAACAACAGTCTGCACAGCAAACTACAAAATATGAAATATCTGCTTTCTCTCCAGCTATAATATCCTTTCTGATTTTTTTTTTAAGCAGATCTGTCACATGCTGTAACTTTATTTTTTTTCCCAATAAATATTGGAAAGTGGTCAAAGAACAGTGTGGTGATTACTCACGTACTGTACCACAAGATGATCACAAGTGAAAAGTATTCCTTATCTACAATTATTTGCTTCTACATTTGTTGAATGTCTGGGCAAAATAATATTCAACCGCCAAAACAATCATCAAGAACAAATGTTTTATATTTAATTTTATAAAGGTTTTTTTTTACACTATGTACACATTTATATATCCATAATATACAGTAATTATTCTACATGTTGTCAAATATGAATAACTTTACTTACGAAACGATATATAAATAAATATATATATGTATATATATATGTTTATATATATATATATATATATATATATATATATATATATATATATATATATATATATATATATATATATATATATATATATATTTATTTATTTTTATTAAATTTAATTATATGAGTTTTTATAAGTTTTTTATTAAATAGATAGATAGATAGATAGATAGATAGATAGATAGATAGATAGATAGATAGATAGATAGATAGATAGATAGATAGATAGACAGATAGATAGATATAGATCTATAGATACATACCTATCTATCTATCTATCTATCTATCTATCTATCTATCTATCTATCTATCTATCTATCTATCTATCTATCTATCTATCTATCTATCTATCTATCTATCTATCTATATTTATTTTTTTTCTTTTTGTTTTTTATAAATGTAATTATTATATATATATATATATATATATATATATATATATATATATATATATATATAGGAGGTGTGTTTTTCTTGTATTTGAGCAACTTTCTAAAGAATTCATTCAATATGTAATTTTTACTTGCATAAATGCAATGAACGTACGATTTCTGAAAACTGGAGTAAAGAAGTGTGATGCAGCTACCCATAGCAACTAAACTGACCTAATTTTTGCCACAATATTAAACAAAAGCCTAATAAAGGGTTTCCTTTTGCCCCTTGATCCAGTTTTTCTCCCTTTGTCCTTCGATCCAGTTTTCCTAAACTTGCCCTCGAGGTTTACTATCAAATTCTTTTCAATTTTAATTTTGTTTAAATTGAGGACAACTGTTTAATTGCATTTTTTATTTTCTTAAACATGACATTAGACAAATGTATTTCCCCTAGTCCCATAGTTCATTACCCTGACAAACCATCTGCCATCTCCTTGCTCAGATAAGCATATACAGTATAGACTTATCAGTGGCAATAAAAGTCTGTTAGAAAATAAATCAGACTTCTGAATTCGTCCACATTCTGCCTGCTATCCTAAACTGACCTAAATCCTCTGGAAAGGCAGATTTTTCCAGAATATTACAATATAAAAAAGTGTATCAAAGATTTAACAGTAAAAAAAAAAAAAAAAAAAGAACTGACAATGAACATATCGGCATATAGTTACCTAGAAGTTGATTTTGAAGATATCTTCTACATGGCAGATGCAGTGAGATGAGGATGCTTGAGAAGCTTATCTTGTAAGAAGTTGTAACATAGAGATCCAGATTCTGGCAGTCTGCTTAGGTTAGTGCAGATCAGTGCATGTTGTTAGTGTGTTGGATGTGCAGAAGAGCCAAGCTCTGGAGGGTTTACAGCTGGAGGAGATAAGGGGGATGGCTTATGTCAGAAGAGATAGTCTGTGCTATAATAGGAGCAATGGAAGTCTACAGGACACACTGGAGGGGTGGTGCTCTAAAACTATGATGGAATAAGGACCCAGTAGGTAGCTTTTTGCTCCAGGCTTGTGCTTGTGCTTTTGAGAATGCCACACTAAGATGACTGTACTTTCAAAGCATTATAATAAGAATTGGGTTAAGTTTTCCTTTTATTAGATATTTTCTAAAGTTACAAAGACATCTTGTAGAATACATCTCATACCAGTCTAGCTACATTTGTGACCACTGGTTACACTACTGTATAGCTGTAACAGTTCTCTTTTATTAGGCTCAGTTCACATTTATGTGAATCGGATGCGTTTTTTGAACCGCATCTGATTTGCATAACATGTGAATTGACCGGCTTTTAATGCAGCCGGTTCATACATGTCCGTGGCGACCGCGATCTGTTTCTGAAAAGGGTCCTGTGCGATTTTAGGTCTGGTTTAGGTACGAATTCAAGTAAAAATTTGCACTTGAATCGCACCTGAACCGGTGAACAAAACTGTACTGGACTCCGGACTGCAAACCGCAACTGGAAATGTGTGAACCTAGCCTAAAAGTAATAAACCCTCAGAGTTTTTTTAGTTTAACACACTGAGCACAATGAAAAAAAAAAAATCACCAGTAAACTATTTGTTAAAGTTCTTGCCCCTGCACTTGCAGTTTACAACTTTCAACTCTGCTGGCTCCTACTTTTTTAGTGTTGCTTCCCTGAACTTCAAATCTTCACAGGAAAGAGTGGACAGAACAGTCTCCAGCCAGTCTGTTTGTGGGCAGGTGCAATCTGTATTATCCCAGGTAGGTGGTGCTCAACAGAACAGGAAGGAAGTCGTGAGGAACTTGGTTCCGCTATGATTTCCTGATGTCACCAGGGGAACAACTGTCCGATTGGACACTCAGCATTGTTACATAGTTAGTCTGGTTGAAAAAAGACATCAGTTCATCCAGTTCAACCAATAACTGGGAAAAACATTAAACAATCCTGTATACACAAGCCTATAACCACAGTTAATCCAAAGGAAGGCAAAAGACCCAACAAAGCATGAACCAATTCGCTCCAGCAGGCAAAAAAAATTCTTCCTGATCCCCACCAAGAGGCAATCGGATATTCCCTGGATCAACTTTACCTATAAATATTAGTATCCAGTTATATTATGTACATTGAGGAAATAATCCAGGCCTTTTTTTAAAGCAAGCTACGGAGCTGGCCAGAACCAGCTCTTGAGGGAGTCTTTTCCACATTTTCACAGCTCTTACTAAGTTTTCCTTATTTGGAGATGAAATCTCATTTCCTCCAGACATAAAGATTACCCCCTTGTCCTCTGTGATGACCTCAAAGTGAATAACTCAATAACAAGCTCACTATATGGACCAATTATGTATTTATACATGTTAATATATGGATGTTACCTAGGGCAGTCTGTATTAATATAAGCAGTTTGAACTTCACCTTTAAAAGAGTTGTAAAGGCAGAAGTTTTTTTATCTTAATGCATTTCTATACATTAGATAAAAAGCCTTCTGTGTGCAGCAGCCCCCCTCAGCCCCCTAACACTTACCTGAGGTCCCTCTCTGTCCAGCATTGTCCACAAGTGTCTTAGCCGTCCGAGATTCTCCCACCTGATTGGCTGAGACACAGCAGCGGCGCCATTGGCTGCTGCTATCAATCAAAGTTAGCTAGCCAATCAGGGCAGAGAGGGGGCAGGGCCAGGTTGGGGCTCCATGCCTGAATGGACACAGGGAGCTGTGACTCGGCTCGGGTGCCCTCATAGCAAGCTGTTTGCTGTGGGGGCACTGAACAGGAGGGAGGGGCCAGGAGCACAGAAGAGGGACCCGAGAAAAGGAGGACCTGGGCTGCTCTGTGCAAATCCACTGCAACAGAGAAGGTAAGTATAACATGTTTGTTATTTTTATTGGAAAAAAAACAAGACTTCACAATCACTTTAAGATTTCCCTAGTTTGTGTATTTTCTGGTTCCAGAAGGTCAGGATAGAGATCTAATTTTCTTGTAGCTGAACTACCAATGATTTATTCCTCTTAAATTATGATGAATTGAGTGCACCACCATCAACCAGCTTTCTATGGGCATAAATGATAGTCCCAGTAGGGATAGATTGATTCAGAATTATAAGAAATTAGCATGTGACTCTATGGCTGCTGGGCTTCATACTGTCTGCAATCATCACTCATTTTCCAAAGATCAATGGGAATATGTTTGATCTCATAACATCCAAAATATTAGTCATGAGGGAATGAGAGTTTTTCTGCTCATAGTACGAGCTGAGCTGCATGTGGATACAAAATGGCATGTCCTGGCATTAAAGAAAAACTTTCTCCTTATCATAAAAAAATTACAACAAAGGCTTTTTTTTAAATGTTTAGTAGTGGCAATCTACAAACAGACACCTCCAAATCATTGCAGGCTTTTTAATTCTTTGAATACCTTTTTTTTTTCCTTTCTTTACCATTATTCTCACGGTGGTCATTCTTACTAATGACTAGAGGTGTAACTAGAACCTTCAGGGCCTCAGTGCAAGAAACCATGATCGGCCCCCTGACCCTCAGTCGTAGGTCTTCCCTCTGAGCCCGGGGTCCCCCCCTCCACGCCCAGTGGTGGAACACCAGGGCAGAGTCACTACTTGTGTAAGTTGTTTTTTTATTTTTGTTATTTTATTTTTTATACATTTTTACCATTTTTTATTTTACTTATTTATTTATTTTACTATTTTTATTTTTATTTTATTTTTTTACAATTTTTCTAGGAACGCCTTTGGGGTGTTTTGGAGATTGCGCAAAACAAGGTGGTTACTAAATTTCCTGATTGCTTCCGGCAACAGGATGAAAGGATACTTCCCAAATGTTAAAGTTTATTTCTGTTTTTCTCCTTTTTATATTATATAGCAAATAGCCAAAGTCTCTGTATGTAGTTTTCTTTCTTGTCTTCTGTAATTTTGACACCTGTATTTATTTCTATGCACTGCCCTCCTAGGGATATTAAATATATGTTTTTTTAAATTGTCCTTCTGTGTACTAAGGAACGAATTCACAACTCCTAAAGATGCTGTCCTATTGGATTTCCAAGTGCTTAAGGCTGGGTTCACACTAGCTGCGGTCGCAGCTTGCAGTAGGGGGTCCGGTGCGTCCCTGTTCTCCATTTCAGCTGAGAATCAGGTCCAAATTTTTGCCTGAATTCGGACCTGAAATGAAGCTAAAGATGCACAGGATCCTTTTCCAGTGCCAGACCGTGGCTGCCCCGGAGCTGTGTGAACTGGCTCCATTCAGAGCTGATTACAGTCTCCTGTCATGCAAATTGAATGTGTGCGAACCCAGCCTAAATGCTTAAGCCTAGTACAAATGATCCGACAATCATACAAAAAATACCCCTTTCAAAGGGATCATACGATAATCTGATTGTTAGTACACAGCTTTTATCTGAAATTATCCAAGAGGACAAACATGAAATTTTTTCTCGTACGATACCAGATCATACAATTTTCATTTAATCAGTACAGTTTTCATTCAAAAATACAATACAAATACATTACATCACTTCCGAATTTTTATTCTGTCATACGAGAATTTTTCGTACTTTAGTAACCTGTTCGTTTTCAATATAGTTACATAGTCGGTAAGGTTGAATAAGAAGCCAGTCGATCCAGTTCAGCCTGTGGCATGTGTGTGTGTGTATGTGTTCATTTCAATAGTAAATCGCATATCCCTGTATGTTGTGATCATTAACATGCCCATCTAATAGTTTTTTTACTCTCCCCGTTGATACCACTGCTTGTGGAAGAAAATTCCACATCCTTACCACTCTGACAGTAAAGAGCCCTCTACGCAGTTTAAGGTTAAACCGCTTTTCTTCCGATTTCAATGAATGGCTGCATGTCTTTTTAAACTCCCTCTCACTGAAATTTTTTTCCCTATGCTAGGGTCCTCAGTAAGGTATTTTTGTATCGCTATCACATCTCTTCTCAAGCGTCTCCTCTCCAGAGAGAATAAGTTCTATGCTTGTAGTGTTTCCCCGTAGCTGAGGCCCTCCAGTCCCTTTATTAGCTTTGTTGCCCTTCTCTGGACTCCCTCCAGTTCCAGTACATCCTTCCTGAGGACTGGTGGCCAGAACTGGATGGCATACTCAAGAAAGATGTGGCTAGACCAGAGTCTTGTAGAGTGGGAGAATTATTGTTTTATCTCTGGAGTAAATCCCCTTTTTGATGCATGCTAATATTCTGTTGGCTTTGCTTGCAACAGCTTGGCATTGCATGTCATTGCTAAGTCTGTATTTACTAGGATATGGAAATAGAGACTAGCTTGCAAAAAAAAAAAAATGGACGATCATTCATCCGATGATCTCATTATGTGTATTAGGCTTTAGTTGTAAGTTTGCTGCTAATCTGTGTAAGATTGCATCATGTGGCTACACTCTTGTGTTCTCTGTAATTTCATCAGTTGGCCAACAGAGATCAAGGCAGCCAATCTAATCGCATGTAGATTAGTGTCAGTGTGTGAAAGCTATTGTATCTGCTATAGATCGGGACAGGTCTCATTGCCAGGAAAGGGGACTCGTGAGGATGTGTGTGTGTTCGTCAGAAACCATGAAATCAGACCGAGACAGAAGTACAGTTATATCACACTTGTTTATTAATAAAAGTAAATAGAACAGATGTAGTAAAAACATAGCCAGAGTTCAGAAACCACAATGGATAGTCAGACAAGCCAAACGTCAGGGAGCCGGAGATGAGAGTAGTAAAACAGCAAGCAGGATCTGGAGCTAGAAGGGATGTCAGCCAAGCAAGTTATTAAACAGGAATGCAAGAGAGCGTCTCCATGATGTTGACTAAGACGAAGGCAGAGGGCCTCTGGGCTGGATGGCTTAAGTAGGCAGGACTGACGAGCAGGATATCATCAACAGCTTGGTACCTGTGGAGAGATAAGAGCTGGCAATTAGCCAACAGCTGAGCGGCCAGCTCAGAGAAGGAAGGACTGAGCCTAGACCTGACAGTGTTTTTGGTTGCCGAGCAGACCAGTCAGTTGACGAACTACAGGTGGTGGCAGTCTACCCTAAATTGTGTGTGTGTGTGTGTGTGTGTGTGTGAGAGCAGTAGAAAATGTACAGTCAGGTCCATAAATATTGGGACAGCGACACAATTCTAATCGTTTTGGCTCTATACACCACCACAATGGATTTGAAATGAAACGAACAAGATGTGCTTTAACTGCAGACTTTCAGCTTTAATTTGAGGGTATTTACATCCAAATCAGGTGAATGGTGTAGGAATTACAACAGTTTGTATATGTGCCTCCCACTTTTTAAGGGACCAAAAGTAATGGGACAGATTAACAATCATCCATCAAACTTTCACTTTTTAATACTTGGTTGCAAATCCTTTGCAGTCAATTACAGCCTAAAGTCTGGAACGCATAGACATCACCAGATGCTGCGTTTCATCCCTGGTGAGGCTCTGCCAGGCCTCTACTGCAACTGTCTTCAGTTCCTGCTTGTTCTTGGGGCATTTTCCCTTCAGTTTTGTCTTCAGCAAGTGAAATGCATGCTCAATCGGATTCAGGTCAGGTGATTGACTTGGCCGTTGCATAACATTCCACTTTATTCCCTTAAAAAACTCTTTGGTTGCTTTCGCAGTATACTTCGGGTCATTGTCCATCTTCACTGTGAAGCATCGTCCAATGAGTTCTGAAGCATTTTGCTGAATATGAGCAAATAATATTGCCCAAAACACTTCAGAATTCATCCTGCTGCTTTTGTCAGCAGTCACATCATCAATAAATACAAGAGAACCAGTTCCATTGGCAGCCATATATGCCCACGCCATGACACTACCACCACCATGCTTCACTGATGAGGTGGTATGCTTTGGATCATGAGCAGTTCCCTTCCTTCTCCATACTCTTCTCTTCCCATCACTCTGGTACAAGTTGATCTTGGTCTCATCTGTCCAGAGGATTTGTTCCAGAACTGTGAAGGCTTTTTTAGATGTTGTTTGGCAAACTCTAATCTGGCCTTCCTGTTTTTGAGGCTCACCAATGGTTTACATCTTGTGGTGAAGCCTCTGTATTCCCTCTGGTGAAGTCTTCTCTTGATTGTTGACTTTGGCACACATACACCTACCTCCTGGGGAGTGTTCTTGATCTGGCCAACTGTTGTGAAGGGTGTTTTCTTTACCAGGGAAAGAATTCTTCGGTCATCCACCACAGTTGTTTTCTGTGGTCTTCCGGGTCTTTTGGTGTTGCTGAGCTCACCGGTGCGTTCTTTCTTTTTAAGCATGTTCCAAACAGTTGATTTGGCCACACCTAATGTTTTTGCTATCTCTCTGATGGGTTTGTTTTGTTTTTTCAGCCTAATGATGGCTTGCTTCACTGATAGTGACAACTCTTTGGATCTCATATTGAGAGTTGACAGCAACAGATACCAAATGCAAATAGCACACTTGAAATGAACTCTGGACCTTTTATCTGCTCCTTGTAAATGGGATAATGAGGGAATAACACGCACCTGGCCATGGAACAGCTGAGCAGCCAATTGTCCCATTACTTTTGGTCCCTTAAAAAGTGGGAGGCACATATACAAACTGTTGTAATTCCTACACCAATCACCTGATTTGGATGTAAATACCCTCAAATTAAAGCTGAAAGTCTGCAGTTAAAGAACATCTTGTTCGATTCATTTCAAATCCATTGTGGTGATGTATAGAGCCAAAAAGATTAGAATTGTGTCGATGTCGCAATATTTATGGACTTGACTGTAACTGTGATAATGTATCAGCGTGCTTGCTGATTTTCAGTGATATTAGAGGGTGATAACTTTCACATCGTCCTGCCTCCCTTGTCCCTGTAATATCTGTACCATCGTCCATGACATTTTTCAGGTGGCAGCAGTGGGATTATTGCTTAGTATGTAAGTGCATGATATAACCCAAGTACTAAGCCTGGAAGCTTGTTGGAAATAACTGACCTACAGAAGTCCACTCCAAATCCAGTTCATCATTTTTGTTTTTGTAAAAGACATCACTGGCAATTTGCTCCTCACCCCTACTTGTTTTTCTTTCTGTCTTATTTTTGGGCAAAATGGCTAAAAGAAGCAAAGCGGAGTTGATAATTGTGAAGTCAGAGGCATCTAGACCATCAGAAGCTAGAGTAAGCAGCATCTGGTCTGTGCCCTGGATGAGCATGATCAGGTAGAACAGGCTCCTGCTTTGGCATCACAGGATGCAAGCCCCAATACCTCACAGGAGAGGGTCTTCCCCGCAACAGGATGTGGATAGATGTGATACCCAGATGCCATCCTTGGAGGCTGACCTACAGCTACTGGTCTCAGCAGCACAAACAGCTCTGCCACCAACTGGAGAAGCATCAATGCCTTCTCGCTAGCTAAACCCCAGGTGCAGCAAAGGAGGCTCTTTGATTCAATGGAGTTCAGGGAAGAAGTCTATAAAACGCCCCTGGTCAAGTTGTTAGTCATGGACATAGATGGCAATATAGACACTTTTTTTACAGGAATTTAACAGTACTTATGGTCAGTGGTAGCCAGCAGTACCCATGGCAGGTGTTAACATAGACTTGGGGGCTGGGAGAAGAATGGGAGAGGTGAGGGTATCAGAGTGGCTTGTAGTTTAATATGAGCCAGGTTCAACCCCACTGGAGCCTATATCTCCACCTGAGGCCCTACGACTCATTTAAGGTACTGTTTGATGACTCTGGGGGGAATCAAAGGGTGAATGACTGTGTGCCAGGGCCAGGCAGTAATGGGTCTCTAGAGCCAAGACTTGCAATTAAACTTAGCCACTTGAAGACCTCCTAACGTACATTTATGTCGGCAGTTTCAAGCGGTATACCAGGATGATGCCAGCAGCTACAGGCATTATCCCGGTATTGTTTTTTTCTTCAGACAATTCTCTTTGCTTATTAAAGCAATCCTAGCGGCTAATTAGCCACTAGATTGCTTTAGCAGACAGTGATGGGGGTCCCCCTCTCCCGCCACCTTTCAGTGCCTCTGCAGGCTCTCTCGTCCCGGTGGGGAGCTTGGCACTGAAGCCAATAGTCCCACTGCCCTATCATAGAGGTGGTCAGGAGCCGGAATGTCCCCAATCATCTTTATGATATAGGAAACTGGAAGCGTTGAGTATTTTGTCATTTCCAGTTTCGCTGGATGTAAACAGCGCCATTTTTAAATTGGGAAAGCATCTGATCACACCGATCTTGGGAGAGGTCCCGCATCTTTGGACAGGATAGCTCCCGTCATTTGGATACCATTTTCTTTTTTCACTACATTGATGACTTGTTGTTCATTACATCTGATGAAAAAGCCGAGTTGGATCTATGGCTTTCATATTTAAATGACAACAACCTCAATTTGAGGTTCACTGGTAATCTACATGCTATGACCATAGAGTTTCTTGTCTTGAAACTGACATGTACCAATGGAAAGGTTATCACAGGTTTACACAGAAAACCCCACGGCTGGCAATAGCCTTTTGGGAGCAGACTCTGCCCATCCAGGTCATACAATTAGAGGCATACCTTATGGTCAGTTCCTTAGACTGAAACGTTTATGTAGTACACCAGACACATTTGAGAAGGAGGCCAAAGATATGACACAGGGGTTTAGAGACAGGGGGTATCCGGATAAAATAATACAAAAAGCTTTATCTACAGCTAGCAGAATACCTAGAAATACCTTATTATTGGAGAATGCTAACAGTAATAGACACAAAATACCTCCTTTCTCCTCCATCAATATTCCAGTTTTTTCCACACCTTACAGTTCAATACAACAGGATCAAACACACAGTAACCAAATACCTCCCTATCTTATTGAACGATCCCATCTACAATCAAGTTCTCTCTAAGGGCATCAAGTCGGTTTCTCGTAGAGCACCCACATTGGGCAGTTTTCTTTCACCTAGACTTTTTAGTAAACAACAATCGAGACTGACTTGGTTGCATTTTAGAGGGAATTTTAAATGTGGCACTAAAGGATGTGATTATTGTCGCTATATTAAAACAGGTAAAAACGTCAAGTCCAGTACCAACGGCAAAATATTTGATATTCCATCCTTTATTAATTGTAACACCTAGTACATAATACTGCCTGCCACGTCCAATATGTGGGTCGCACTACACGTCGATTGAAAGACAGATTATACGATCATTTGTATGATATTGAGAACAACAGGTCCACCAATGTTGCTAAACACTGGAATTTTATTCATTTTAAAGATGTCTCTAGTCTTTCCATCCAAGGAATAGAAAGGGTTACTACCCCCATTAGGGGAGGAATCAGATTCAGAATGCTTTGCAAGCGTGAAGTATTCTGGATATTCTCCTTGCACACGAGAATACCTTCAGGGTTAAACTTTGAGTGGGATGTTTCCCACTATTATGACTGACCTCCTCTTATGTTTCCATCCGGTCATCGAACTGTGTCTGATCGTTGTATACATGGCCATAGATTTAGATTTAAACATTATTTACATACATTAACATCAAATCGTCTCTTTTCATTACCCAGTATCCAGTACACTGTTTGACCCGAGTCATCAGAACAGTTTATTGGACTCTGGGTATTATCGGGCTTTTCACTCCAGCAATCGAGTTTTTGCTGGATTGTAAGGTGTATGACCACAGGTTCACATTTAACTACCGCTCTGTTAGTTCAACCAATTTATTTATGGTTTAGGGATCATTGGGCTCCCAATCCCAGTAGTTGGATTTTGTTTGATCGTCAGATGTACTATTATAGACTTGTACTTTACCATTGCCCATAGAGATTAACATCATATCGTTTCTTATTATTACTCAGTCTTTAGCTTATTATTTGGTTTGAATTATCAGAATAATTTAATGGGCTTTGGGTGTTATTGGGCCTTTCACTCCGGCAACCAATTTTCTGCTGCATTGTAAGGTGTATGACCATAGGTCTATGTCCAGTTATCCAATAATATAATAGATTTAGATTTAATTATTATCTATATACATTAACATCAAATTGTCTCTTTTTCATTACCTGATATCCAGTACACTGTTTGATCTGAGTCATCAGAGCAGTCTATTGGACTCAGGGTATCATTGGGCATTTCATTCCAGCAACCGAGTTTTTGCTGGATTGTAAGGTGTATGACCACAGGTTCACACTTAACCATACCACTCTGTTAGTTCAACCAATTTATCTATGGTTTGGTGGTCATTGGACTCCCAATCCTAGTAGTTGGACTTTAATCGTCAGGTGTATGATTATGGACTTGCACTTCACCATTGCCCATAGAGATTAACATCATATTGTTTCTTTTTATTTCTCAGTCTTTAGCTTATTGTTCGGTTTTAATTATCAGAATAATTTAGTGGGCTTTGGGTGTTGTTGGGCCTTTCACTCCGGAAACCGATTTTTTGTTGGATTGTAAGGTGTATGACCACAGGTCCATATCCAATCATACCGTTTTGACAGTTTAGTTTCAATTACTATTCACTATTATCTAATCTCCAGTTTACCACTATTCGTTAATCCCTACCAGTTACAGTATGTATATACATATGTTCAGGTTTAGACATTATAGTGAGAGTTCTGTTTTCATGCAATTTTTTATCTCATATGAACACCCCTCTCTTTTTTCTGCTTTCCAGCGTTATTTATTAAATGATACTCAATTAGCTTTTTCATACCAACTCATTAATAGTTTATGACTGTTTACAGGTCCTCATTGAGCTTCGCGTTATGAAAATATGAAGATACTGGTGTCCCTCTATGTAGACTATGTACATTATGGTGTAGATCGTGTTGATTTTAGGTGTATTTGTATATATGTGTATATGCTTATAGGTGTTCATATTTGGAATTTTAATACACAACATGGAAGTGTCAACATTTATTGTCTTTATGTCTATATCCATTGATGCATTAATATTCCTTACTCACAATGTGCATTATCGGTTGGTGCATTGATGTTTCAACAAGTGCTGTGTTTTGTTTGCGCATTAATACACTTTAATTTGTTCATTCATCGCATTTATGAACATTCACAATATACATCATCATAGTTACACTCTATATAGACTATTTTGACATCTAGTTCTTGCATTTCATCATTGGATATAGAAAATGACATTCATGTTCAGCTATTTAGTGAACACGATTTTGTCCCCTTCTTTTTCCCTTCCTCCCTTTTTCCCCTTCCCCTCTTTCCTTTTTCCCTTCCCTTTCCCCTCTTCCCCATTCCCTCTCCTGCCTTCTGCCCCCCCCCCCCCCCCCGCTTTCCTTTTCTTTTATTTATTTCGCTTTTTTACATTTTTTTATATTTATATATTCACACAGATTTTTTACACAATTGTTTCACACACTTTTGCTTTTGCACATGATATCCCTTAATTGTACTTTTATTTCAATCATTTATTCACTGGTTTTGTTTTCATTTCCTTTTTCTCACTGCACTTGTTGAGACCACAGGCGACCCATGATGTCTAATTGGTATATATATATTGATTAATGGATATCTGCTGATTATGTGGTCACATGGTTTGCAATTTTTTATTATTTATTTCACTTTGATTTTTGTGATTGTTAGCTATGACTAAGCACTCCTTGTAGTGCAACACGCGTAAGCTTTGTTCCACTTTGCTGTGACCTGTATTTTGGATGACACCTCATTGAACAAAGGCAAATATCTTTGGATATTTCTTCTTTGGATATGTCCGGAATTTCTTTGATGTCTAACTGCCATAGCATTGCCAGCACCTGGACTTCTAGACTGAAGGAGATGCCTTTTACCTTGATCTGACCCACCTGGAGCGGTGATACTCTCTCTCTACTTGGATTCCACGAGCATGTGCAATTTTAAAGCGTGACATTTTGGGTATCTATTTACTCAGCATAACACCATATTTTATATTTTACAAAACAATTGGGTATTATATTGTGTTTGTATGCATTAAAATTAATTAAAGTGTATTTTTTCATAATAATTGATTTTGAAAAACTGCTGCGCAAATACCGTGTGACATAAAAAATTGCAAAACCCACAATCTGTCTTAACCTACAATCTAGTCTTAAGCAGTGATGGACTGTGAAACAAATGATGTTATGTATGATGAACCTTATAATGACGTGCAGTGCAGATGCTCCCTTTGCCACGGTAGTGACCCACAGAACACACCAGTCCTCCTTATACTTGCTTCTGCCCACTGCTACATAGAAACTGTCAGTGTAATAGGCCAATGCGACCATGTCGGATGCTTTCTCCTCTGAACCTGGCCCAGAGATCCTTGGTCTCCTCAGCCTGTAGTCTTTCTGGTGCCTGTGGATAGAAAGCTCTGGGTTCTCTGAGGTTGTCCTCTAAGAACCCAGGTCTGCCCAACAGACCACCAGCTGGGGATAACAGAATGATTGTATACTGTGAACAAGGCAGACTATACAGAAATGCCATCCCCTCTAGAGCAGCAGGCTGGGCTGTGTGAAGTACTGGCATTCTACTGAGGTACTTTACAACATGCCCCGGCCTGTCCAATCAAGCTGTCCACCGTGTGGACACAGTGAGCCACAAGCCTATTAGACAGTCAGCTTATAGGTTCTCCATAGACTTTTGGGCAGACAAGGTTGTGGACATGTTGGTGAGCATCTTTGCTTGGGTTGGTTTTCCTCATGAGATTCTTACTGAGCAATGTATGTCTTGCCAGATACAATGCCTATGTAATAAGATTTAGGTGGAGCATATCATGGCCAGTACCCACCTATCAGAAACCAGTGAGTTCTGGGGGAGATTCAATGGCACTTTGCCACAAATGCTCAAAGGGTTTGTGGAATCTCAGAGAAGAAACTGGGCATTGTATCTACCCCACCTGCTTTTCGCCTATTGTGAAGTTCTCGGCTACATTCTCAGCTACATTCTCCCTTTTTAGGGTCTTGTATGGAAGAAGGGTGCCCAGACACCTCAATCTCATTGGAACGGCCTGGGAAAGCAGCCAAGATAGCAAGGATATCGTGCCGCAAATTTGTGGCAGTGTTGAATTGTAAGTCTGTTAACCTGCTGCACATTTTTTCTGGCAAGTTGTACGAGGGGAAGCCAATAAGTTCTTACCCTCACCAAGATCCAGATGTGTTAGGGATCTGAAATTTAGTCCACTGACTCTTCCTTCTCTATATATCCACTTCCTATGGTTATACACTTCTCACATCTGTGGAACAGACCTTTAATAGCATCTGTGTAGAAGTATGCAGATTTGGAGGAAAACCAGCTATCAACTACAGTATTGAGTGCCTCATCATTGTGGAAACATCTTCCCTGTAAATGTTTCTTCAGATTTTGAAACAGGAAGAAGTCCAAAGGTGCCAGGTCAGGTAAGTAAGGTGGATGGTGCAGAGATTCATAGCCACAATCGCAAACAAAAGTGACAGATGGTACAGGTCCAAAATGCTTTGAGCACATTCCACTCGTTGCTGTTTTTGGAAAGGTGTCTGTAACCTGGGTACCCAACATGCAGCCACTTTGCTCATATGTAATATGTTATGTAATATGTTGTAAACTGACCCCATACTAATGTTCACCTCCCTAGCTAAGAGCGCTAGCTGCTCAACTGCTGCTCAAGCGCTAGCTGCTCAACTTTCGCCACCACACTTGGCTCTGTGGCAGTTGACGGACGACCTTCCCTTGGGTCATCCTGTATATTTGTGCGACCACACTTAAATTGTGTCTTCCATTGAGGAGCGTCTCTGTGCCTTCTAAGGAATGTACACCGAACCCATTTGATAGCTCCTCCATTGTCGCTATACAGCTCCACATGGACGGTTAGATGGATATCCTATGTGGGCTTTTTTGATGCCCTATAGTGATTGCTGGAGCTTTGGTGGTGTGAACACTCACCCTTATGGCCAACTGGCAAATCTTTGATCCTCTCCTTTACTAGGAATTAACCCATAGTTTGGAGGTATATTGTAACAGTTAACGGTCACTCCTATGCCCCATACACACGGTTGGACATTGATCAGACATTCCGACAACAAAATCCTCGGATTTTTTCCGACAGATGTTGGCTCAAACTTGTTTTGCGTACACACGGTCGCACAAAGTTGTCGGAATTTCCGATTGCCAACCACGTGGTCACGTACACCATGTACGACGAGACTAGAAAGGGCCAGTTCAGAACCAAGCGCGGCACCCTTTGGGCTCCTTTTGCTAATCTCATGTTAGTAAAAGTTTGATGAGAAACGATTCGCGCTTTTTCAGACTCGTGGCTTTCAGATCATTTTCTGCGGTTCAGTTTGTGCTTGTGGGTTTGTATCTGCTCTTCAGTGCGTGCAAGCAAGTTCCACGTGACTTAGTCATTGTGTTCTTGTTCGTTCGTTACTGTTTTTCAGGTCGCTCTTCACAGGCCTTGCTGTTCTTCAGTGCGTTCTGTTACTTCGTTCTGAGCAGCCAACCGTTTTCTAGCCATGTTGCGTATACGTACTCCTCGTAGAGTTCGTGCTGTGCGGGGGCTTGGTGTTGGGGTCCTGACCTTGACACAAGTCCAGTCCATGAACAGGGTGGGGAGGAGTTCATGGACCAAGAATTGGTTGCTTCAGCGTGACCAATTCTCTCATATGCCTTTGCTCCGTGAGATCCGTAAGAATAATCCTGATGATTTCAGGAACTTTCTCCAGATGACGGACCCCGTATTTCACTGTTTGTTGGCTTCGCTCACTCCCTATATCAGCAGGCAGGATATCTGCATGAGGCAAGCCATCACTCCGGAGCAGAGGCTCATCGCCACCCTGCGGTACTTGGTGATGGGGAGAAGCCTGCAGGACCTCAAGTTCTCGACAGGCATCTCCCCCCAGGCTCTGCGGATCATTATCACAGAGACCTGTTCTGCCATCATCCAGGTCCTGCAGAAGGAGTATATGAAGGTAAGATTTTTATCCTTTAATATCACATTTTATTGTATTTAATGTTTGCTAATATATTGTATTTCTTTCCTCATTCCCTAATTACCATGATTGTAATATGTTGTGAATGTCCCCTTTGTCCTCATGCATGCTGGATTTTTATGTAATTCTTTTTTTCTCCTTCATACATATTTGCCTTCACTAACCTCCCCAGCATGCTCTCCTGGCCCTATATTCACCTCATGTAGTCACTTAACAATGTATTTTATCAGCTCCATAGTAGTGCTTTACCCCAAACACCCCCTAAAATGTTTTTACATGTGATTTGTGCTTTAAATTTAGGCAGAGTTCCAGAGGCTTTTTGTTGTAGTGTCCCCAAATCATTTTTATTAACCCTCCCTCCCCCCAACTGCTAAGTCAGCTGATACCAATTATCTATCTATCCTCAATCATCTATTTGCTGACTTTGCCAAACCCATACACACTATACCCATCTCTTTTGTGGCCAGATTTATGGATGAATTCCCCAAAGCATGTAGTGCAAGGGCCTGCCTGTATACTTGCAAATGGTACTGTTTAAAGTTTTTGTATACTATTATTATCTTGATAGGTAAGAGCAGAATGTCCAAATGTGCTCAAATGTGTACAGTGTGTATTTATATCTTTGTATTATGACACTTCTTACCTGTCCAGTGGGCTGCCAATAGTGTAAAGTAAGGAGGGGCTGTTCAAAGTAATACCCATTATTTAGGCATTCATCTCTCAATGAAGTGAAGAGGGTTACCTGTCCAAGATCCCCCCCTATAATGTTAGAAATGGCCCATGAGAGGGGGGAGGGGGAATATGATAGGTGTACCTTAAACTTGGGTGTTGTAAAATTCCCCTTAATAAATGTTTTATCTGGATGTTGGCCAAGAATGTTTGTGTCTAATCTGCTTTCCATGTTTATGTGCAAAAATAGTAATTTTTTTTGGTTTTCCTCAACAGTTTCCTTCCACGCCACAGGAATGGCAGACTGTGGCCTCCCACTTTGCCCAGCGGTGGGACTTCCTAACTGCGGAGGTGCAATTAATGGGAAACACGTCCACATCGTCCCACCACCCAACTCGGGGTCATACTATTATAATTACAAGGGGTTCAATAGTATTGTGATGTTGGCGGTGGTTTCGGCTAATTACGACCTCTTGTATGTGGACGTGGGGAAGAATGGCCGGATGTCCGATGGTGGAGTCATCGCCCAGACGGAGTTTTACAGGCGTCTCCAGAATGGCAGCTTGGACTTGCCACCTCCAGAAGAGAATGTGGAAGGACTCCCATTTGTCTTCGTTGCGGATGAAGCCTTTGCGCTGGGGGACCATCTTATGCGGCCCTTCCCGATGAGGACCCTCACCCCGGAACAGAGGGTTTTTAATTACCGGCTGGCCAAAGCCAGAAGAGTGGTGTAGAACACATTTGGAATCATGGCCATCAGGTTCCGCCTATTTCTGACACCCATCCATATGGCGGAGTATAAACTTAATCATATAATCCTGGCGTGCTGTGTTCTACATAACTTTTTACGCCAACATTCTGCCAACTATGCTGGCTCAGTTGGGCCTGAGGCTGGAATGATAAATGAAACAACCCTGACGGCGCTTGAAAGTGGCCGTCCTGGCTGGCCCTCCCTGAGTGCCCGTGATGTCCGGATTACGATACCTTGAGTTCTTTGCGGGTAGGGGTGCCATCAATATGCCAGACCATTTTTGAAGCCTTGATCAAATAAAATCCAAAAAAAAGCAAATCTTTGGTGACATTTACTGCTTGTGTTTGTTTTAGCTGTCCCTGACAGAAATGTGGGGAGTCCTGCAAATGGCGTGATTGTGTAACCTTATACAAAGCACTGTTGTGTGTTATTTACTAAAGGCAAAGACACTTTGCACTACAAGTGCACTTGAAACTGCACTGAAACTGCACCTTGTAGTGCAAAGAGGATTTGCCCTTAGGAAATAACCCCCATTTTCACTGAAAGCTGCAATTACATCACCACAAAAGTGTTGTAGCGTTGAGACAATATTCCACACATTCTTGATTAACAATCATTTTAATACCTGCACAATCACATGTGCATTTAGAAAAGGTTTTTAAAACAAACCAACATGTTTGTTGTATAACAATCTTTGGGGTGGCATTATAAAAAAGATAAATGTCCATTTAAGATAAAACAGGCATGTGTAAAACCAACAAGACACAAATCTTGAACTTACAAAGTTCACATTTGGTAGAACTTGAAGGCAATATCAGACATGAGTATTTAGGAACTGTGTTTGATATTGCGTTCAGATGGGGTGAAGTCACCCCAGGAAAAGCCAAATTTGGAAGATGCACACCAATTTGCCAATGTCAACATGTGCTAGCTGCCATCACGGGGGATCAAGGGACGTGTTTTGGGGGAGAAACCCCTTCCTCTCAGCTACTTTATTATTGAGGAAGGGGTTGCACCCCCAAAACGCGTCCATTGATCTACCGTGATGGCAGATAGCACATGTTGGCACACTGTGTGCATCTTCCAAATTTTGCTTTTCTAAAAATTGCTAAAACATTTTGAACTTTGTAGCTCACAAAAAAAAGGGGGATTTGGAGGGGTTTTAAACTCACCCCAAAACATCAATGATGTTCTTATTTTTTTGAATAACATCATTGATGTTTTTCTTGAGTTTTTCCAAAGCTAAATGACACCCCATGATCTCCCCGATCAGGATCTGGGCACTTTCTGATGTGAAAGGATCTGGATCCACAACATCACGATCACCTAAAAAGAGAGAAACCAAACAAAAACAGGTATCAAAAATATGCCGGCATCCATCTCTTACCTGAGCCTGTGGTCGCAGGCACTCACCTGTTGTGGTGACAATTTCCACCACATCTTCTTCCTCCTTCTGGTCTTCTTGGGTTGGGGGATTTCTCCTTCTTCCAGAGGTGGGGGGTCTGTGGTCTCCTCAGATGAAGGGGGTCCTCCGAGTCTTTTCTCCCCTATGTAAAACAAAAATGGTATACTTAGCACACAGATATTTGATGGCAGAACTATAAATAGGAAACATTGCTTGGAAGTGGGGTACAATTGTCTATTTTGGCAGAGTTCCAAGATGTAGAATTTTTAGTGTCCTTTGTCAAGCTTCAATACTTTACCTGTTTGGTACAAGCTTCACAGATGGAGACCCCCCCTATAGTATACACTGGAGCATCTGTGCGGGCCCCCTAATAAACATGGTGTTCTTGTGTCCCACACTAGTGCTCCAGTGTCCAGATGTGAAAACAGCTGCTGAGCATCCTCTCCTTACACAGAATCTAGTTTGCATTTCATTCTAGTAACAAAGCCATCTACACAACCAAATTAGTTTCATACAAGTAGGGCGTTTAAAATGTGGCAAAATGCATATGGCCAAAACAATGGTGTTTTATAGGCCGAAAGAAAAATGTTTGATATGAACGAATAATGTGCCCATGAACATGAAAGTTGCCATTTTAAAATGGACACTTTTAAGAAAAGCACATGGAGCAGCACGAACGTAATAAACAGAAAAAGAATAGGAACACAGCACAACTACTTACTTTTTTGCAGCACTCTCCGGATCTTTCTGTACTGCTCGTGTTCTCTTAATTTGAGGTCCGACCACCGCTTCCTGAGCTGATCTTTCGATCGACATACCCCGAAATTCCGGTGCAGACTCCTGACCACTTTCGCCATGATCTTGCCCTTTCTGACATTGGGGTTGGGGTAAGGTCCATACTTCCCAGCATAGTCGGCCCTCTTCAGTATGTCGACCATCTCCAACATCTCCACAAAGGACATATTTGATGCCTTAAATCTCCTTCTGGATCGGGATGTTTCCGGCTCCAGGCTTTCCTCCCCCTCCTCCTCGTTCCTGTAATTAGCACGCACCTGCTGTGTCTCCGCCATGTGCTCTTCCCCCACTGCGCAGAACAAAAAGGGGCGGGGAATAAACTAGAAAGAACGTCAGGGGTGGGCGGAGTTACACGCATGCGCAGTGTGTATAAAGCGTAACACGCGTGCGTATTACGTACGATCTGTGAGCGGAGGAAGGAGCATCGGAGGCGCCGATCATGATAACGAAGGTAAGATCTAAACTTGGGCCTATATTGCTTCTAGATTGAGGCCTATATAGTAACAAGATTCAGAGAGTTTGGCCTGACATTTAGGGTTTGTCTTGTGTTGTGTCTTGCAGAGAAAATGGATGGGTTCAATGATCACAATTTCCTCCCCCTGTTCATAGACAAATACAGGGAGCTGCCCTGTCTGTGGCAGGTCAGACACCCCCAATACAATAATAAACAAAAGAGGCAGGCAGCGCTGGAGAAACTGCTGGAGTTGGTGAAGCCGGTGGTCCCCACAGCAACCATCCCCTATTTAAAAGCTAAAATTGGTGGCCTGAGGAGCACGTATCTTAGGGAGCGCAAGAAGGTCACAGATTCCCAGAGGTCCGGAGCTGCAGCAGATGAAGTTTATGTCCCCAGGCTGTGGTACTATGAGGGACTGCGATTTCTGTCAGACCACACTGAAGTCAGGGAATCCCTCTCCACTCTTCCTTCCACTCTTCCTTCCACCCCAGCTGAGGCTTCCGATGTCCAACCTAGGCCTTCCAGCCAGGAAGATATGGAGGAGCCCAGCTTGAATCAGGTATAGCATTCTTCTACAGATTTCTGGTCAATAAATAAATGATGTTTACTAGATGTTATTATTGATCACTAATTGATGATTGAAAAAAGTGTTTTACATATCAATAGACAGTAGTGGGCACCCAAAATTGGGACAAGAATGAAAAATGCTGGGCTCAGAATGATAGTCTGTTATATTTGTTAACATTCAATTTGCAACAGTCAGGAGGTGAAAATTGTGTGTGATTGATGAAAAAAATACTAAAACAATGTCCCTTTTTCATACACAGGAAGACCTCAGCCAGGAGGAGGCTGTGGAATGTGGCAGCCAGGAGGTGGCGGGGATTAGTGGCAGCCAGGAGGAGGCGGGGCTAAGTGTCAGCCAGGAGAAGCCTGAGACAAGTCGAAGCCTGACCGAATCGCAGTTTCCTCTCCTCCGCCTTCCATACAAAAGGACGAGGAAGGCGACTCACATGCAGGATTCTGCACTCAGGCTGATTCATGAGGCTTCTGCGTCCCTCTGAGCCTTACCCACTCCTGAAGAGGCCTTTGCCTGCATGGCTGCCACAAAACT